>NC_056744.1:1240821819-1241121819 GCF_019279795.1 Protopterus annectens | reverse complement strand
GATTAAGAAGTTATGTACTCACCATAACGTTCCATCTGAGTAGGTAAACTTCATTTGTCAGCAACCGTCCCTCCCTCCATCCCCCTGTCCCTTTCGGATGTTCCTTCATATTCCTGCTTCACGGTAGTTTGTACCCGGTTACCTAGACAGGTTGTGATGTCAAGCCTTGTTTTAGGCAAACTCGATCTGAGGTCAGAAAGGGATGGCAGGGAGTTATGGGTAAGGGGGAGGAGCTTGGAGCTCGGATCTTAGCTGCTGGAAACTGCCGGTTTGGATCCGGTATGGATCTGAAGACCCATAGGTTGCTGACAAATGAAGTTTACCTACTCAGATGGAACGTTATGGTGAGTACATAACTTCTTATTCTGGCACAGTTTAGATTATAGATGATGAGAATTTTTAGTGTTACTTTTTGAGAGTAGTCCTAGCAGGATCTTGTAGAAGCCAATGACTTTGTCTTTAAATGAGTTCAGAGTAAGTCCACAGTGATATGTTTGTAATCGATTGAAAGCTAGCTTCACTTTGGTTTGGATAGAGGCAAGGTTTTGATTTGAATATAGAAGTAGCATAATGAGTGTAACCAATTATTTCAGCTGTTCAGATGTGGTACTGTATCTTCCAGAAGCAGTAATGAGCTTTGTAGAATATTGATACCAGGTGTCTTTGACACTAAGGTGCTCCCTTTCCAAGTTGTTTACATATCATTTAGCACTGCCAGCATCACTTTGATCTTTACTATGTGTTACACCATGTCAAATGTTTGGATAAGTTCCAAGTACAGAGAGCAAATGGCAGATTATATTTCTTCTATCTGTTTTTGCCTTCCTTACCTTGTGAAATAGTTGAGTGCATTGTTCATTTCATGGGCATCCCTAAAGCTGTGCACTATATCCTGTAGTATTCCTTGCTGGTTTAGTGAAGTGGGAGGTTAGTTATGCATTATTTCTACAGAAACTTTGCAAGTGGGCTTAAAAATGCAATTTGTCTGTAAGTAGATTGTGCATAGTCAGATTCAACTTTATGGATAGACATGATGTGTGCATGTTTTATAAGCCTGTGGGCATTTGCTTTTCAAATATTATTGTTAATGTTTCAAGTTACTAGCTTTGTAATTAGCAGGTCCTTTCCTGCCCTTACTCTGATTCCTAAAGTCCTGCTCAGAATCAAGGAGGACAAACCAGAAATCTTGATGGTGACCTCTTTTTGGCCCAGGCAGCACTGGTTCTCCATGCACTTCCATCTTGCACAGGGCAATCACCACAAGTTGCCTCCCAATATGGATGTGTTCAAACAACATATAACTCCTATCTCATTCATCCATACTTATCAACCTTAAATCTAACACTTTGGATGTGTGACATTTGATTTCCATTTAAGCACTTTTTGTCCGGTATTACAAGAGTCTAGAAAACTTGTTACAAGAAAATCGTATGTTTCTAAATGGAAGAGATTTTCTGTCTGGTGCTAAAAGAGAAACACAACCCTTATCATTACTTCTTATGTGTGTGAGCTGCTCAAGTCAGGCCTGGTACACTGTTCTGTAAAAGCACATTTGTCAGCATTCATCTAATGTCTGCCTTTAGATCCACACTTGTCTCCATGCTTTAAGGTCTTGAAAGGCTTCCTCCACCTCATACCACCAAGAAGATCTGTTCTGCCTCCTTGGGACCCGAGTTATTTTTTTTATTTAGTTTTTGTCCACTCTATGCATCAGTCCACCAGCCTGACTCCCCAGTGCTTCACAACCATGCTAGGTCTACTAGTAAATCCCCCCCCCCCCACACACACACACAGACTTTGCTGAGGCTGGTTGTGGATCCTAATAGCGTCATGATTCTTGGCCATCTTCCCATCCATCTAGTGATGGGGTTCTTTGTAGGCCCGACTCTCTTCCCCCTCCCTTGCAGCAAAATGGTTATGTCCGAGGAGAGGGCATGCATTTGGGACTGTGAGACATACTGCTTTGCTTCTGTGATAGCCCAGCCAGCTCCACCCCATCTCCTCTTTGGACCACACATTCTTCCAGCAACGTCCCCAGTCCCCAGCAGGGAACATTGCAGGCGACACCTGTGTCACCACCCTTCCCCTGGGATAGGCATGCCCATTACCCCCGCTGCTCTGTCATTCACTAGAGATGCTAATCAAATCTGAGTCACCAGAGTCGCAGTCAGGGTTTAATCCCTTTATGCCACTGTAGTGACTTAGGAACCTGAATTATGTTTCCGAAAAAACTCCCTCCTTTTCAGCCTGCTGCATATTCATCTGTAAAATTCTATACCTTGAAAACGATCTCTGTGGTGGCGCGTACCTCAGTAAAAATGGTTTCAGAACTGCAGTCCCTTATGGATTCTCCTCCTTTTCTAATTTTTCATAAAGACAGGGTAACCTTCAGGACAAACCCTTTCTTTATTCCTAATATTGTTAATAATCATTCTTTGTCAGTTCATTAGCTTTCACAGCTTTTTCCATTTCCTTAAAATAAAGGAGAAAGAATATTGGACTGTAGCTGTTCATAGACAGCTCAGATTTTACTCTGGCAAGAATTAACTATCAGGAAGTCTGATCAGCTATTTCATTTCAGAACAAAAGGTTGGGATACCCTGTCTCCAAACAAATATCTTAATGGATTCCCTTGGCCATTGCCTTTTGCTGCTCTTTCTGTGGGAAAGATCTTCCAGGTCACATAAAAGCCCATTCTAGCTGAGTTGTTGCTTCTTCTGGAACGTTTTTTAAAGGTCTGGACACTAGATACCTTTTAAAAGCAGCCACTGGGACAGCCATTCTCACCTTTGCCAAACATTGCAAAATTGATGCTTTTTCTAGGTCCAGCACTAGTTTTGCTAGATTGATTCTTCAGGGAATCTTGTAAACTAGCTCAGCTACTCAGTCCATTTCTTTCAGTCTCTAGAAAGTATTGGGAATCTTCCCATATGTTGTTAATACTGCAGCAGTGATTAAAGAAGAGTACAGTTGTGAAGAACTTGCCAAAACAGTAGAAGTCTTAACTTATTTTCCAGCTTTTCTTTCTTCTTTTTTTCTGGCTGAGATAGGCATCGCATTTCCTTTCCACTCTTCCAGTTGTCGTGTGTGTGTGTGTGTGTGTGTGTGTGTGTGTGTGTGTGTGTGTGTGTGTGTGTGTGTGTGTGTGTGTTGGATGCATGTGCATGTGTGAATTTATAATATTAGCTCACCTTCTTTTTTGCTCTACCTTAGTTTGTTTTTTCTGGTCTGGAGCAAAAAAGACCTGAAGCTTTTCATGCCTGTATATCCCTTACATACTGCTTAGCTCTCGTGTACTTTGGGCATACGTCAGAAGGCAACACCCAGGCTTTAGCGTATTGGCCAGACACGTGTTATCCTTGGCAGGATCCTTCCATACATTGCTAACACTGCAAAAGTGATCAGTCAGAAATCTACTGTTATGGTAGGTTCTTACACAACTGTACTCTCTGTAAACCAGTCTGTTCTGTTTTCAGTCATTTAACTTAAGTACTGGAGTCCATGAGAACACCTGATGTTCAACAAACACACTGCCTTACTGACACTTGGGTGCTAGTGTCCTGCTACCCCCTCTGTCACTATACTAGGGCTCAGAGTCCCTCCCACTGCGTGTCTGTGGGTATGATGGTCACATGGCAGTACAGGGACTTCCTTATAAACCCACAGACAGACCGACCCCATTTAGTTTTCTAGTGCCATAGTAAGAGAAGGATCTCTCTTGGAAGACTACTCCGTACTCTTTATTTCTTCAGCTGCTGCCCTTTTGAAATGTTTCCTCCATTTGCCTTTTTTTTCTCTCAGTGCGTGAATACTGTATTCTACTGCTTTGACTGTTTTTTTTTTTCCGATTTGGAAATTGTATGTGATTGAGGTTTTACTTTATCTGCAGTATAAGGTTTACACTGTTTATAGCTTCATTGCAAAGTTTTGGCAGGTACATTTGCTGATTTTGCCATTTGTTTTTCTTTGAGGTTATGATTATTTGAGGAAATTTAGCAGGTTTACTGTATTTTAAACAATTTATGTTTTTAAATTGTGGATTTCCTGACATTTTGAATATTAAAAATTTCTGCAGGAATTTTTCATATATTTATGCTTTATTTCTTGTCTAAGGTTGATTTATGCTGTTTCTAACCATTTGGGGATGGAACTAGATTTTTTATTAAAATTGGAGACTTTTCTGACACTTATTTTGTGCTTTGAACTGTTACTGAAACTACTGTCATTTTATTCTTTGCAATAATCAGAATAGTGTCCCTCCAGAAATAGACTTCAAATTGCTATTTAGAGGGAGAATAGTGGGATTAATCCATTTTTTACTGGGCTGACTGTGCAGCCATTATTTCGTATTGCTCTATTTTTTCTTCCCCTGACTTGGTAGACTCACACAGTGCCTCTTCCCCATTTACCCCTTGTGCACTTAAAAAAAATACAGGAGTAAATCAAGAAATATGCCTCGGCATATGGCCTGTGACTCTACAGTAGCCTTGGGCAGCCTGTCAGACCACTAGCCCTCTTTTATCCCCAGATTTTTTACTGTGTGTTACTACCACAACTGTGTGTGACAAGAGGGTCAAATATGTCCTCCAGGACTATGCCATTGCCGGGTTCAGGTACAGGATAACCAAACCTTTTAGGTGTAGGGATGCAAAATCTGTTGCCAGTGTTGATATGTCTTCCCCTGGGGATTCTCCCACTAGTGTAGTTCATACAAAAAAGAGACAGAAGACTCGCCATGTTGCAAGTCAACAGTCTCCGATTTTGTTTTCACCTGAACTTGTGGCTATGGCTAGGCCCATTACTCATGAGGTTGATTATGGGGTGCAGCCACGAGTTATAAATAACACTGGTGCTCCCATCCCTGTTCAACTATGCAAAGATCTTGAATTTGAAAGGGATCCAGAATCTGAGGTTTCAGAGTGTAAGAGTCTGATCAGTTTTCTTTGAGGACAGAGAGTTTCAGAAACCCAAACAAATGTTTTATTTTTCTCAAATGTTGGGTAGATTTAGGGATGTATTCAGTTGGGAGCAATATTTGGCAGCCCCTGGGGTCAGCAGGTATATGATCTTTTGGAAGATGAGGCCCTGAATGTGGCAGCCTTCTCTCTATTGGTCCCAGCATTAGAAGATGTTTTTAAGAAAGTTTGCAATTATCCTCTGCAGGGTAATGTCTCTCTTCCTAAAAAGTGTTTAAGAAGTTCAGGATGTGCTCAGCCATGCCTGGCCTCCAAACCCCATTATCTGCAGGCTCTGCTTATGTGTTCTCAGTGACCTTGTCTAATAAAAAGACTTGTCTTCATCAAACCCAGTCCCTCAAGATAAACTAGGAAAGTGGGTAGAATCTTAGGAAAAGAAGCTTGCTCAGTCCAGCACGGTAGTTTTAATGATGCTTAATTACCAGTGTTTTACATGGAAGTTTGTGTTGAAGTGTATGTATAGTTTAGATGAGTTTGCTGCATTGTTACATGCGGAGCAGAAGGACTATGTGAAAAATATTTGTTTGCAGTATTTCTCAAGTGTCCCACACTACTTTACGAGCAGTAGCTGTCCACCATCCCACTTTTTGGATGTACATAGTTGTGTTTGGGTTACCATGGAACTCTGCTATGCACCATTTATTGTTTTGCATGTGTGTGTTTGGTTTTGGTACTGGAACAGGAGGTGTTCATAAAACTTGTGCTTCCATTTTCTTTTCCCGCTGGACCTTAGAAAATTGAAAGGGTCCTGTTTGTGGGTTTGTAAGGCAGTCCATGTACTACTAGATGACTGGTCCATCACACCCACAAACAGGCAATGGAGGGACAGTGAGCTTTAGTAGACTACCAGAGGAGGGTAGTAGGGCACTATTACCGGAATGCCAGTAAGGCAGTATGTTTTACAACCATCTACATTTGCAGGTAAGTAGGACTTGCGCAGCTACACTTTGCATACTTTGGGTGATTGCATGCACTTGATATACTTTACCAAAAAGATGTGTGCTTTCTGTGGGTCTCCTTCAGATGAGAGAAAGATAGAAAGGAATGTCTTACCAGACATACCCTTATCTAAGTTGCTGGCGCATTGTGGTAAAAATTGTAACAGAATATTTTAAGCCACATGTGCAGCACAATTTAGAAGTATTTCTATCCAGTACGCTGTAGAGTAAAAACATGGAATGCTACCCATACATTGACAAAACTTTGCAAGTCTGAGGCTGGGTTTTAAAGTAAGAAAGGTGTTTGCATGTTTAAGCTGTAGGAGATCCTGTAATTGTTTTACCAATGAAGACTGCACTGCTTGAGGTGTGGATTAAAAGTAAATGAGCTTTTGATACTTGTAGATGAAATGAAACCAAAACTTTATTCTTAACTATAAGCAGGAAATCAAAACAGTATATAATCTAATTAGGCACAGTTTCTGTTCATTAGTTAAAATCTATTTATATATGTATTGATCTATTTATGTATGTATGTATGTATCTATCTATCTATATAGAGTGATGTACAGTGAGTAATGGTGAATTACCTATTAAACACCAGAGAGCTGTCTGTTCCTTTTCATAGAGGAGTGTCCAAATTCCTTGATGTGTGATCTTTTTATTGAGTTATATGTAATCCATGACCATAGGATTGTAGGAATTTAAAGACAACTGAGCAGTACATTTTTTTTCAAAGAGGGTTATGCCAGTCAAACCCAAGTGTGAATTTGTGAATACCCACCCAAACAATTAGTTCCCATTTGAAAGAAGATAATATACCACGCTGCATAATTTGCAGGGGAAGTCTGTCCCAGAGGAGGGGAATGCATTGCATAATGAATCTCTCTTCACATTGTTTTGTGTATTTGTGATGTAGATTTTGAAACCCGGTCCCTAGTGTTAATGCAGCTTTCTATTTATGGAGATATTACAGGCCCTGGACCACTAGATCCCTAATGGCATGAAAGGCTAAACATAAATCACCTTAAGAGTCTGTAAAACACTGGGTAGGGGGATAGTACATGTATTCAATGACTGACCTAATAAACACGGACTATAAGGGGAAAACAACTTCCTTATAATATTCCTTTTGTGATCAGTTGTCCAATGTAGAAAGATTTCTTGTTTCCAAAGACATGCATCTGGAGCATTTCTCCCCGGGCCTCCACTGAAAACAGGCTCTGTGGAACCTAGTTGGACTTTCCCGGTCAACAAATGTTAAATAAATAAATAAATTCTTGACTACTTTTGTAACTTGGTGATCAAAGAAGAGGGAATTATCAACATAAGTTCTGAGTTGTCGAACAACATTCTCATTTTGAAGTGGGGAGTGCATTGTTGTAAGATGCGAATTAGAGGGTCCTTGCCAAATGAGCTAGTTTTGCACTTTTTAGCATTTCATTGGAGCTCATTGTTTGTACAGCAAGTTTATGTGCATGCTGGAGAGCTTGAGTATTAGAGGGGCGCTTGGAAATGACACCCAGTTTACATTCATCTGTAAACTTGGTTAACCAAAGAAAGTTGTTCATAATGTGGAGATCAGAGAAGTAAATTCTGAGCCATGGGGGACAGTACTGAGCCCAGTTGGGCACCATTGATCATCTTCATACTCTCTGAGGAGGCACTTGCAATCTGCACTGTGCGATCTTTGTCTTTTAACCAATTTGCTGTCCTCCTTCTCACATAGGGAACTATTTGAATTTAGCTTGTTGAATATGTTAACATGCAGAATTGTGTCAAATGCCTTGGCCAGGCAAGGTACTCTGTATGGACACCAAAACGGCTGTCAACAGCAAGTGTTGCCCCTTCATAGAAGTTCATCACATTTAACAGACAGGCTCTACACTTGACTAAACTGAATTGCTTTGGGTCTAGCCTCATGTTTTTAATATCATAGTTGATCAGTTCCATTATGACATGTTCCATAGCTTTTTGGCTAAGAATTGTTAGACTAATGAAGCTATAATTTCTGGAGTCAGTGGTAAGGCCACCTTTATGGAGTGGCATCACAACTGCTGTGCACCAAACCCCATGGGCAAAGCTAGTGACAGTGCTTAAATTGTATATCGTAATTAGCAACTCTGTCAGTTTGCTCCTGTTTATTATGCAACTAGGCATAGATTCAGGTCCCAACAAGGAAGTATTTTTAGTCATGGAGAGCAATGTATACTCTTTAGTGATGATGGGGGCTTAGATCTTCAAGGCTGAGTGGATTTTGTTTAATAATCTGAGGAGTGAAGTTTGTACTGTATTTGTTTGACAGTATGTTTTCAACATCAACTAAATCAGAGAAGGTGATACCGTTATGAAGGGTCTATATTAGAACATCGAAGTTTCAAAACTTTGAATGTTCTAATATCGACCCCTATTCAGCGAACGCTTAGAACTTCGAACATGCAGAACAGCAAATTTTTTTCCTAGGGAAAAAATCCAAAACACATATACACAACACAAGCACACCAAACAAACATTAATCCACACACACACACCTAAAATCTTACATTTAACCGTACACTAAACTGTACATACACCACTAACTATCCACTTACCTTAACCCAAACCCTAACCCTAAGGTCCGTCACTATCGCACACTCACCTCACCCGCACCCTAACCCTAACTCAACTACCCCGCCCTAACCCTCACATCCACATAATCGCACACTTACCTGACCCGTGCCCTAACCCGCCCTAACCCTCACATCCACACAATCGCATACATACCTAACCTGTGCCCTAACCCTAACTCACCTAACCTGCGTCCAATCGCACACTTACCTGAACCCGACCCATAACTTTCCACCACAGTGCTGAAAATAGCGAAGCAACAGAAACGGACAACTGAATTCTTTCCCTAGGAAAACATTTGGTTTTCTGCAGCTTCGCTGAATAGGGGTCGATATTAGAACATTCGAAGTTTTGAAACTTCGATGTTCTAATGTAGACCCCATTATGAATAAGTTCTGCACAATGCTTGGCATTATTTCTTAAATTCCTGATACAGCTAAAGGATCATTTGTAGTTATCTTTAGCTTCAGATGGTAACCCAAGTTATTGGGCTGCCTTGGTTTTCCTCATGGTATTTTTAGGTTTTTGGTCACCTTCCTGATGTTAAGTTTGATTTAAGGATTTTTTTCTCTTCTTTTATTTTATGGCTTATTTATGCTTTGGGACCACCAGAATGGTTTGCTCTTGAATTTTCCATTATATTTGGATCCGGTTGGGACTGCCAGATTTGTACAGTTTTCTAGTTGAGCATAGAATTTCTTTGTGAAGCTGCTTTCTGTGCATATATCCAGGACAATGCTGCTATGTGTGTGTGCATTTTTAAACATTGTCATAGACTTGGAGAAGATTGGTATGTTTGAAATCCTTGCATTCCATGATATTGGTACCTGGTATGGTTAGAGATTTTAAGAGTGAGGGTCAACAATTTATGATCAGACTTAACCAAAGAAGAAGATGCAAGGGGAATTGTATAAGCAGAGGCTATGGCTGTAAGGACCAGGTCTGGAATGCTTTGCCCTCTAGTTCCCATGATGACTGTCTGGTCTGACTTTTTGTTTATAAATCTAAGAACATTTGGACATAAACTACATCACAGGTATGGGTGTTCTAGTTTATTGAACAGTAATAAGTCTCCTATAATAAAGGAGTTTATGATTATAGGGAGTTCATTGAGTATATTTACAAACTGTATATGATTTTCTTGGGACATAAAGAAGATCTGTAGCAGGCAATAAGCTGATAGTTGGTCCTGCCTGGAGGTAATGTGCCCATTAAATATGGAGATGCTGATAAAATTGCCATCAGGTCTAAACACACATTAGGTGCAGAACTCTGGTAAGGAGGGAGTACTTTTAACTTTCTGAACATTTAAACCAAATTCCTGTTATTATACAAACATGGTTATGATCCAAATGTAGGAGGACATCAAGACAGGCCATTTTGTTGTTGAGATTCCTGACATTTAGTAGGGCCATCCTGATGTAATCTTGTGGTGGATTTGTCTTTTGGTTATGTAGGGAGGTGTGCTAGTTGGACTCTGCATAAAAAGACAATGGGCTGGATTCAGTAAACCCTACATGGCTTGCTAAGACTGTATGCACATCTCGCCTTGACACACAAGTGGTAGCATGCTGATTTTTATTCAGTAAGCAGCTCTACAACACGCAAACATGGTAGACATCATGGCATACTAAATACAGCATAAGTAGCTGAATTGTATGCTGATCAACCAATCCAAGATGGCTGAGCTATTCAACAAGCTATAAAGCAATCATGTACACTGTGTAGGTTTTTGCCTTGAATTTGAAAACCTTTTGAATACAGCCATGGAAACTACATTAGAGGGAAAGAATGTTAGGTGCTGCTGCTGCTGTTCTGCACGTATTTGTGCAGCAGGCTCAGGTCTATGCCACTGCTGCTGATAGACCTCAAGCAAGAAGGGGAATGGTGTTTAGACCTCGTTTAACTTTTGGTGGTCTGCGTGAGGTGGAAATAGTAGAGTGTTACAGGGTGGCTAGAGATGCTATTCAGGAACTCTGCAATCTCTGTCATCCTCAATTGAGAGCAAGGGCAAACTGAGGGATCAACTACCTTTGATGAGCAAGGTACATATAGAACTTAGAATTTTAGCTATAGGAACCTTCCAAAGACCAACAGGGGGCATGCTGGTAGTGTTACTGTCACCAACATCCAGGATCCTACATCAGTTCTTGAGTGCTATGCTACAACATGCCAGTGACTATATATATTTCCCTGTACCTCCGAGGAGAGAGTTACAACTGTGCAGGGTTTCTACCCCATAACACACTTCCCTGAAGTCTTGGGTGCCATAGACTGCACGCACTATCCGAGCAAGCACCACCCAGGAAAGGGTCTACATAACCAGAAAGGGCTTCCACTCCATTAACTGCCAGGTCATGTGTAATGCTAAGACAATCCAGAATGTGTTTGCTGGCAACCAAGCCAGTTACCATGACTCCTGTACCCGGCACAACTCGCAACTTTAAAGAGAGAAAAAAAGCTTCTGTCTCAAGATAACCAATCCTCCCGTCAAAACAAATCACAAAAACAGCAAAAGTAGCAAACTGGAATACAGCCTCACTGTGCAGGTTAAAAATATTTATTTCAAACTTAAAACACCATATAAAAACAAAGAAAAATGCATATAAAACAAGGTAAGCACTTTCACATCTACAAACAGATGCTTCACCAGACCATTTAGTAACTGCTACACAGAACTGATTTAAACATGCAGTTAATTTCTGTTAGGCTGTACAGCTTATCTATGCAAACTCCTAGAACCCAAATGAGGCTTTAAAAAGACACACTCATTAAGATCATAGTCTTTATATGACTGGAAGGTAATGATCCAATGCATTTCTACCTGCTCTGTCTTATTCCTGACGTCATCCAAATGTCTTTTAAAACTCATTAAATGTACAACCTGAAAAGCAAAAACATGATCCGTACTAGTACTGCTAACATGCTTAGCTAGTGCATTTGTAGTAACACCCCTATGGATCTTACTGACATGTTCACATATTCATTCTGTGAAAGAGTGGTTGGTGTTCCCAACATAACATACTGGCCATTTCCTGCATCTAGCAAGATATACCAAATCCCTACTTGAACAGTCAGTGTATAAAGTAAAACTGAACAACCTACCAGAGTCTGGAAGCAGAAAAGTATTCCCATTTTCAACATAAATGCAAACTGTGCACTTCCTACAGCTAAAAGTGCCTATCCTCTGTGAGGTCACCTTTTTTAGTTGATGTCTGATCATAACATAACATACGTTTCATATTCTTTTTATTCTAAAAAGTAAAAGACGGAACTGTCCCAGCAATTTGTCTTATCTTGTCATCTACTGTGAAAATATTGCAATTCTTCCTCACAATATTACAAATCTGAGAGACATCTGATGTAAAAGAAACAAATAATCTAGAACTACGATTCTGAGTGTGCCTAGCCATCCTCTATGCAACAGTATTATGTTGCATATAATGCTTTCTGAAATAGGGGCGCCCTTTGTTTCCCCTATCCACTCCTTCCACTGTTAACTTACCAATTATATCACTTTCCTTATACATTCTATCAATTATTTCATCTCTAAAAAACTCAGTTTGAGAAAAATAGTTATTCATAACTTATCAGCCTGGAAAATCGCATGGCCTGTGCTTTGACCACATTCCTAAATGTGTAGCTCGTGTTCACACTGGTTCTTTGCAGTAGCGTATTTTTTCCACACACCTTTCTACGAAGGTCAGTAACAACCACACCATCTGGCGTTTTGACCCGTTTAACATCTAAAAAAGTGGTTTCATCCTTGGCAAACTTCATAATGAATTTAAGAAAACTAGTAGTGGAATGTACATAATTCAAAATCTCATACAGCCTGTCAGAGGTACCTGTCCATAGAAGACGTATATCATCCATAAATCGCTTATAACTACTAAAAGGGATCTGACTGAGTACAGGGATAACTTCTTATTTATTTATTTAATTTATTTATTTGCAGTTTGTTTGCCAGGATAGTTCATTGGTTTACAAGGAGCCCATTTTCAATGGAGTCCTGGGAAGAAAAGCTCCATAAACGTAGCAGAAATGCTAAATGTTTTGTTAACTTAACCAAGGGTGAATGAATGGCCCTGAGAGAATAACAGCACTTTCCACACATTGTTATACATCTGGCTGATAAAGGGGGTGCAGTAGTGGTCATTAACTGGCAAGAGTATGAAAGCAAAATTCAAAACATGCTTTCAGATGTGTCTACATATTGGAGTTTACTAAAGAAGGACATAGACTCTATTATTGACAGAGTGAAATCAGATTTATATGATTGTTTTATGTGTAGGGTTATTGCATCTGGATTGTATGAGTACTTGTGTGTTGAGTATCCTGCAATACTGGTCATTCAAGGATTACCCAAAATACATAAGCATTTGTATGACCCACCATGGAAACCGATTGTCTCAGGGAGGGGGTGGCTCACTGAGCCACTTTCTATCTATGTTGAATCACAGCTGAAACCAGTATTAACTGCCTCTACTATTGTTTTGAAAGAGACAAAGGATTTCTTGGAGTCTGTATTTGCTTATGTAGAGAGCACTGATCAATTTGATGATTATTTCTTTGTGACATTAGATGTGTGTTCACTTTTTACAACTATTCCGAACGACATTGGTTTGGATTTTATTAGGTTGTATCTTAGTGTTAACAGTACATATTCCCCTAGTACTCTTTCTCTTGTTGTACTGCTCATAAAATTAATATGAGAGAACAATGTTTTCATGTTTAAAGACATGTGTTATTTACAAAGCTCTGGAGTGGCTGTCGACACGTCCTGTGCCAATTCTTATGCAAACATAGTGATGGTGTATTGGGAGACCGCTTTTGACCTTGATAATCCAGACTTTAGTCAGCACATCAAGTATTGTAAGCGATTTGTGGATAATATATGTCTTTTATGGACAGGTACCTCTGCAAGGCTGCATGCATTTTTAGATTATTTATATTCCCCTACTGGTTTCTTAAATTCATTATGGAGTTTTCCAAGAATGAAATCACTTTTTTAGATGTTAAACTGGTTAAAAGGACAGATGATGTGGTTGTTAGTGACCTTCATAGAAAGGCGTGTAAAAAAATATGTTACTGCAAAGGACCAGTAGGCACCTGGGCTACACATTTAGGAATGTGGTTTAAGGACAGGCCATGCGATTTTCCCGGCTGATAAGTAATGAACAGTTCAAACTATGAGCTTTTTTTTTTTTTATATAGAGTTGAACTAATTGATAGAGGGTATAAGGAAAGTGATATGACTGGTAAGTTAACAGTAGAAGGAGTGGATAGGGAAAACAAATGGAGTCCCTATTTCAGAAAGCATTATATGCAACATAATACTGTTGCATCTAGTGTGATTAGGCACACTCGGAATAGTAGTCCTAGATTATGTGTTACTTTTACATCATATGTCTCTCAGATTTCTAATATTGTGAGGGAGAATTGGAATATTTTGACAGTAGATGATAAGATAAGACAAATGGTTGGGATGGTTCCGTCTTCTATTTTTAAGAATGAAAAGAATCTGAAACATATGTTATGTTATGGTCAGTTATCAACTAAAAAATGACCTCACAGTGGATAGGTACTTTTAGTTGTAGGAACTGCACAGTTTGTACTTAACGTTGAAAATGGGAATACTTTTCTACATCCAGACTCTGGTAGGTTGTTCAGTTTTACATTATACACTGACTGTTCAAATAGGGCTTTGGTATATCTTGATAAATGCAGGAAATGTCCAGCATTGTATGTTGGGAAGACCAACTGCTCTCAGAGAAAGAATACATAAACATGTCAGTGAGATCTGTAGGGGTGTAACTACAAATGCTCTAGCTAAGAATATTAGCAGTACTAGTATGAATTATATTTTTGCCTTTCATGTCATACATTTCCCAATAACCATATCATCAGATTTGCAGATGATACCACTGTAGTCGGTCTCATAAGGGATGATGACGAGAGGAAGTACAGGAACGGTCAGCTCGCTGATCAAATGGTGCAAAAATAACAACTTGGATCTGAGTGTCAATAAAACTAAAGAAATTATCATTGACTTCAGAAAAAGGCCAGCCATTCACTCGCCAATTGAGATCAATGGTGAGGTGGTAGAGAGAGTTCAGTCTACAAAGCTCCTGGGGGTACACATCTCAGAAGACCTGTCTTGGTTCGAGAACACATGCCAGATAATTAAAAAAAGCTCACCAATGCCTGCACTTCCTGAGAAGGCTCAAAAGAGCAAAGCTTCCTCTGAATGTTCTGTTCACTTTATGTGAAGGAGCTTGTGTCAAACTGAAATGCTGCCAGCCCAGCTAGCTGGAATTTTTTTAAAGAATCATATGTCATTTGTGAATATTAATATGATCTATAGGCATGTCTTACAAATGTAAGAGAACTATATGTTCTATGGATATTAAACTACTGGTGCAGAAGTGTGTGTTGAACTGTATGTTATGTACTGAGCTTCAAGAATGTAACCACAGTGTACCCTACTGGACAAGAACAGAGTTAACTTGCAAACTTTAAGAAAGTAAGTGAATTGTTTTACAATTGTGTTTATCTCCCAGTTTCACTGAAAGAGACAGGATGTCTACAGCTAGAGGTTTCTTTATATTGTCTTGAAACAGAAGTAATTACTAGGTTTGAAATGTGAGGTACTTTTATTGCTTCAGCTTTAGTGACTTCCTAGTAGCTGCACATCTAAGAGATAAGTATTTTTCACAGAGAAATGTTAAATTATGTTGGTATTGGTTAGCTTGGGAACTGAAGGCAGGTGACAAATAGTGATGTCATCCAGCTGACCAGCGGTAATGTTTTGTTATTAATTTGGGATCTCTCTCTGAGACTGTGCATTTTTTATTTGTCTTGGATCTGTAAACATCCATTCAGCACTTCTCATCTGTATTTGCCTTGCTCTGTAAGTAAGTTATTTAGGTATAACCAAACCAGGAGTTTGGAAAAAGCAGTCGCCAACCACGAAGTAGTAATCCACAAAGTTTTATTAACGCTGACAACACACAATGCGTTTTCATCCTCAGACTTCATCAGATAACACAATCCACAAAAATAAACATGCTTATATAACTCCTCACATTAAATAATTAACTAATTAACCAATAAAACCTTTGCATCAATTAATGGAATAAATATGCAAGGACAAATACATAATATAAAAACCACATTTAAAAAACTGTTTAACATTAAATATCAAATTAATAAATATGTATATGTATAATATATAATAAATGTATGTAAAAATATATATAAATGTATTGTAAAAAATTCACCTTTTAACACAGTTAAAAGAATAAATATGTAAAAACATGTGCAATGCTACCCTCTAGTGGCTGATAACAGGAAAAAACCTTTATAATTTGGCTGCTCTTAGTTTTAATAATGGTGCAAGTGAAATACTTTCATTCAGACCAGGGTGCCTTCCTGCATCCAAAAATGCCTGCCAATATAGCTCCCTATATTCAAGACGGGTTATTTAGGTATAGTATTTCTCTTAGAGATAGATAGGAATATAGTAGGATTAGTTTAGATGTTTTCTGTATTTATTTGAGACTGTCCTGCAATATTGTTTTAAAATATTTCCTGTGATTCTGAATTCTGTAGTCACTGTGCTGATTTATTGAATATCGTCTCGTTCTTTTATTAATTATTAAATTATTTAAATCTTTTAATTGTGGCTGGCTTGTTTAGAGATATTTAAGCTCTTAGGGTACTTACATATGTATTTGGTGACACTGTATGGGCCACTCCTGAATAGACTTGAAAGTCTTGGTTACACTTACCATTTGGATAATAGTAACATCACACAGTAGGATTGGTCACCCTTTGGGAAGGGCCTTATAGTAGCTGATAAAAAGCAGGTTGGTGGCAGTGATAACTACCTTTTAGTCTGGGAAGAAGGTGGCATAGCTAGTAAACCTGTGCCAGCCTTCCCCAGGAGTGTCTGTGTGTTTGTATATAAATCATATCTCAAAGTGTGTGTGTGTGTGTGTGTGTGTGTGTGTGTGTGTGTGTGTGTGTGTGTGTGTGTGTGTGTGTCAGCTACTTGAGCAGGGACATGAAGCACTGGCTGGGCAAAGAAGGTGCTGGAGGTTTTGGCTTACCGCTCGGCTGATATCTTGACCCTAGAGCTGTGCCAGTGAGGAATCTTATTGAGGATTAGTAGAGGGAGGGAGAAACCAGCACCTGATTGACTGTGATCTCTGTTCTCTTAAGGGAAATTGTACTTTACTGTGTGTGTACTTGTTATCCTCCCAATGTGCATGTCCCTCACTGGTGCTAGTGGTGAGGATTGAGGGTCCTTGATTACTGGGCCAGTGCAGAGGCATCACAGAGCTATTGAAAGTATTCTCACCTCCAACTTTACTGTGTGGTACTTAAACAGTACTACGGCAGAGAGAAAGAAGCTTCAAAGAGTGGTGAGGATTGCAGAGAAGATAATAGGCACAAATCTTCCAACCATGCAAGAACGTTTTACAGCAAGAAGTATAATGAGTGCATACAAAGTACTTAGAGACACATCATAGCCAGCATTTGGCTGGCTTACTAGACTTTCATCTGGGAAGAGGTACTGCAGCATCCGCTGTAAGACCTCCAGGCTCTTGATTTGAACAGCTTATTTGCAACATTAATAAGGCGAATAAACTCTGACATCAACTTGGATGTCTTCTACCTCCAAACGTGATCTCACTAGTAATATTTTACTGAAAGTGATACATTATTTAATTCACTATAGTTAAAATATTCTTAGAGAAGTGCAGTATCTTTCTCTTAAAAGTGCAATTGCAATAATTTCTTGTGCAATATTAACAAACTGCTTTTTCTTTTTTTCTCTGTACAGTATTATTTGTTCATATGTTTAGGTTTATATGTATAGGTAGTTTTACTTGACTAGAAGTAGGTTATTAGGAGTATTTTTTGTGTATTAGTCATTAGAATAGTTGTGTATATGTCATGTTTTATTCTTTTTTATTTAAATTGCCTATGTACTCTGATGACAAGCTGATACCCGAAATTTCATTTAGGTTGCACTTGTGTTTCCTAAAGGGCAATAAAGTTTTCTTTGAATCTTTGAATCATTTAATTAGTTTTAATAGACATTTGGGTGACGTCAGGAATAAGACCAAGCAGGTAGAAATGCACTGGATCATTAACTTGCAGTGTGATAAAGGCCATGGTCTTAATGAGTGTGTTTCTTTAAAGCCTCATTTGGATTCTAGAAATTCGCATTAGGCTGTACAGCTTAACTGTATTTTTAAATCAGTTCTGTGCAGCAGTTACTCGGTCTGATGAAGCATCTGTTTGTAGATGTGAAAGTGCTTACTTTGTTTTATATGCATTTTTCTTTCTTTTTATATGGTGTTTTACATTTGGATTAAATATTTTTAACCTGCACAGTGAAGCCGTGTTCTAGTCTGCTTCTTTTGCTGTTTTTACAACTCGCAACTCTATCAGGCGTTTTTCAGGGGAATATCCCACAAGGCCATGGGATAGGGGTGCAGGGCATGCAGTTGAACCAAGGCTGATGACATCCATCAGAAATGTACACACACCCATGAAGGAATGCTGTAATGGGGCACATGTTCCAACAAGGAATATGACAGAGTGTTTGGCCTGCTGAAGTCAAAGTTTTGGTGCCTAAATCATCAGGGGGTACCCTGCAGTACGATCCCAGTGCTTGCACCAACAATATCACTGTCTGTGCTAGCCTACAAAATATCATCCTGAGAAAACAGCTGGAACAGGAACACAGAGGGGAAGGACCACACATTCTACCACCACTGGCAAGGTCACCACAGCCACACACAGGTGAGGACTCAGAGGGGAGACCACCAGCTGCTGTGGGTGTAGGTAGATGTAGGTGTGCACAATATGCCCTCACCCTGGCCAAGAGGCAATGGATAGCACACATGCTGACTACTTAAGGAGTACAATTTTTATCCTTTGCACATACATACAGTAAAATTGATGCCAGGCAACACTCGTAACCTCTACTTCTCTATGTAATGGCTGTGTACTGCTAGCGGCAGATAGTCAGCCCCAAAATGCAACATTTGTAACTGCAGGACTATCAAGGTAAGTGCTGAACCTGGAACAGGAAAATAAATGGGTAAGAACACAAATGAATTGCAGATATGTATATACTGCTACTTGAAAATGTACCCAAGTAAATTGTGTATGAGTTGTCCAGCAATGGCATCAGTATGCGACAGGACTGACTTATGTTGATAGTTTTCTGCCATTTATCTAGCTAAGATGCCTCTTGCATCTGAAATACCCACAATAGAAAAAGCAGACCAAAGTCTAATTATCTTTACATTCTCACAAGTGGCGCAATAAACCTCACTGACTTAACAATTTGAAAGTAGTAATCACAAAAGTAAATAGACAGTAAGAAAGCAAAAGTTACAGATTAGCGTCACTCATACATGTACTACGCACTCAGCTGTGCACCCACTGCATCAGAAAAAATATGTGTGTGTCCCTGAATCCAAAAGATAGAAGCAAAGTAATGACAGGTTATCATCATTTGCAGAGGGTGGGGATGGGGGGTGGGGGGGGCAGGAGGCCAAGGCTGACACAAAAGTAGTGAGTGAGTATGTGTGATTAAGAAAGACAGGCAGGCAGAAATGTAACTAATTATCAAATGGCCACTAAGACAAAATGATCTGCAAGCCTCATAAGTGCTTCACGTACCTGTTTTGTGTTTGTGTGTGTGTGTGTGTGTGTGTGTGTGTGTGTGTGTGTCTGTATGGGCACTCAGTTTGAAATGTGTGTGTGAGCGTCTGCATGAACAGAGCCAAGCTCTGTGCTGCTTCTGTTTTGGTATGTCAGACAGGTGCGAGCCATGTATGGTAGAGGTATCAGTTCATCGTTTTCACCCCTGACGAGAACTGGCTCTGCCAGGAATTGCATTGACATGTCCATGCCCATGCCCATGGTCAGATGTACTGGTGCTACCCGAACATGAGTGATGTCTGCTGGATGAGCTCTCCTCATGAGTATACACTGGTCCATGACTCCGTGGCCTTCCAAATCTGGGTGTGGACACCTCAACCACTTAAGGAACAGTAGAAGTAGTGCCACTACAGGAGGAGGATTGGGCTTGGCCACGGTGGCTAAGAGCAGATGATTTTGCAGACTTACGGCTACGTGGATGCTGTCCCCTCCAGCAGATGTACCATTTTGTCATCCAATGCATTGAATTGGCCACACAGCAGATGCAGTCATGCATGCCTCCTTGTGCCACAACTAGAACCCTAAGCATGTTCTCGAATGCCCTAGTGGAATGTACATGTGCATGCATGATGGGCTTAAACATACGTCAGTGTGCACATAATGACACACCAAGATCAGGTGGAGGGTGGACAACAGGCCTCCTTTGAGCACCCATACCAGCCTTCCTGCATGCCGCCTCGCCCACACTTTGGTTACGGCCATAGTCAACTGGCACTGAAGCCCCATTAACCATACTACCCTGATCAAGGGTGTATTCCTCATCCTCTTCCACTGTTTGAGATGGGTATGCATAGGCATACTGACTGTGCTTGAAGGAAATCCAGGGGATGTGTGAGTCACAACCTCAGTGTCAGATTCAGCCTCTGCATCCTCAGACTGTGCATCCGTTTCTCCACCATCTTCATCAGAGCTTACCAATACTCTGACTTCAGGTGGTAGGAGTCCTACACTTCACTGTCAGGATCATCAGTGATAATAAGCAACAAACACAGGAATGAAATTACTACTGCACTAAATATTGAACCATCGTAGATGATAAAAAAGTGACACTGGTCACACGATCGCAGATGGTACAACAATACAGATACTCATCACACCCTCCTAATGCATACAGATAATTATATAGCTAAATAATGCTTAGTAATAAGCAGATAAACATTTGCTTATTGTGTGCAGATGTCTGCACACTTTGCAGGGATGATGGTCCTTGAAGAAATGAAACAAAGAAAAGGCAGCATTTAAGCATCACAGTGGTAATAACACAGAAGCGGACAATGAATACACAATCACCTATATGTCCTGTAAGAAACAGCTGAAATGGAAACTTGGCTGAGACGTCCACCCACACCTATGTGTACTGAACAACTCTCTTGTATAACTCTTACTTACCGGTAGGTACAGATACCAAAAAATGTATTACAGGAAATAGTAGTCAAATTTTATATATATAGTCTACAAGCAAGTATAAATGTTGCAATATGTAAGCTTAGCTGGAAGCTCCTTCTGAGTCACAGTGGTCCTCCCAACCTGATCAGCACTGACATGAAGCACACAATGTGCAGTCTCCACTGAGCTGTCTGGATTTCTGACAGTGGACAAGAATTCCTCATTTGGTTTCAGTGGTGGCTCGATAGAAGGACCACCCACTGTGGACAGCTGACATCCTTCCATTTCACTGTTTTAGTATTCCTTACAATAGGGATCCCCTGCCAAGGACAGATTAATGTCCGGCCAGTATACCAAAGTCTTTAGGTTGCTAAAGGTATGCCGTATGACACACACACATGCTCCCCACGTATGGCATAGGGCATAAAGGTGACATCCAGACATAATAGCCTCAGAACTTCTTTGCCACCAGTTCAAATGCCATTTTCAATCATCTGTCTAAGTGCTTGCTTCGTTTGCTGGTTCACCAAGCCATTTTTTCAGATAAATACCCCATTGGGGTTTTGTTCTTATCTTTTTTTTCTTTTGTTATTGTTGCTTGTGGGGTTCATGTCATCCAGCAAGGGTAAAAGTCAGTGTAGGAGACAAATTGCCCATAAAGATATGCAAGAGCAATGTTTATTTTGCCTACGTGCTTCTGACAACCATATAGCAAAATCTTTCAGCTTTTCCTAGTTAGGGGTCTCTGCAGTGGATCACCGGTCTGCAGATTGATTGGCAGCGGTGTTTTTATGGTGTTGAGTTGCCAGCCCAGCCTTCATAGAAGGCACACACATACACACGCATACGTATCTACGTGCATGTCTTTAAAACTTGCCTGACCACAGGAAGGACATGCAGACTCTGCACAAAAGGCGCTGAGGCCGAGACTCAAACTGGAGAACCTCTTGCTGTGAGGCGACAGCACTAACCACCGCACCACTGTGGCCACTTCCCACAGCCATATGTCCTATTCTGTTTGCCAGTCTTTCATCCAGAAGACACTGCATAGTCACTTTTCCTCTTTGGCCATATACTGTGAAATCTAATGTCTTAAGCTTTTGGCAAAAGACACCATGGAAGGAATTTCCCGGTCTGGGGGTCAGCTGTCTGCAAAGAAGAAGGCCAAGAAAGCTAGGTCTGATTTTTCACTCTGCTGGATGTCTGTCTTGAGGCTAGTGAAAGCCCAGAAGATTGCCTGGCTCCTTTGTTGAATTCATCTGCTGCCATCACTTCAGAGGCTGGTGTGGATCCGGCTTCATGTATATCCCTGGTGGCCTTGCAGACATCTTCGGATGTTCAGGAGGGAACATGGCTGATTATTACTGAAGGGCCTTGGGGTGTTCCTCAGATTTTGGTTAAGAAGGAGGGTACTGACTACCATTACAGTGTGTCATACAGGGTCTGATTCTTCTAAGTTTTACAAGGCTGATTTCCCTTTACATAAGAAACAAAAAACTAAACATGTTCCTCCTGCTGCTATGGACCCTGAAAGTGAATGGCAGAATTTTGCTTAAGGTTTGTTTAATGTCGTTATGGCTTTGAAGCCTCCTCTAGGAGTTTTTGTCCCGGCTCCCCCTTGGTATTCTTCCCCTCTTAAGAGACCTAGGGAACATGATTCCTCTGAAGAGGAGAGGAGGATGAGGATGAGTAATCCCTTGCCCAATCTTCCCAGATTCTTTCTCTCTTAGACTGTGGTTTTGAGGAAGAGGAGTCCGCTAGTCCTGACTCTCATTTTGAGGAGATTTCCTTTGGGGACACATTTTCCAGAATGATGCAATTTTTTCAAATGGGATTGTGCCTAGGTGTCTGAAGTTCATAAGAGGTTTTACGGGCTTCTACAATTGGAATGTCTTAGGCCTTCTGCTGTTCCTTCTGTTCGGGCTACCTTGTTGGATGCCTTTTCTACTGAATCTCAGGCTGCTGATTCCCAGCCCAATAGGTTTTATAAGGTGCCCGATGATTGCAAGTTCCTTTGTAAGTGCTGATGTGCTGACCTTTCTGTGGTGTTTGTGACATCTGAAAAGTTGTCAAAGTTACTGCCTTCTACAAAGTTCCTTCCTTCTGATAAAGACAGCAAAACAGTGGAAAGACCGAGTAAGAAGGTATATACCTCGGCTACCCCTGCTTTTAGAACTGTAAATTATCAGACCCATATTTTGGCTCTTCTGTCACAGGCCTGTCAGGTTATTTCTGACCTTCCTGACTTTGAGAGGAAGACCTCTGCTCTCTCCTTGTTAGGGACTTCTTCCTAGGTGGCTTGCCAGTCTGTTAAATGCAGTTATGATGCAACAGATGCTTCTTCTAGGGCTACTGCTTTTCGTTCTGTGCTGAGGAGATATTCCTGGCTTCAGCTTCAGCCTTTGCCTGACGATGTTAAGGCTAAGTTGATGTAGGCTCCTCTGGATAACAAGCATTTGTTTGGTGCTGCTGGTGCAGAATTGTTTAAGTCCTTACAGGAAAAGGTAAAGCCTTACAGGAACTAAAACATATTTTTGTTACTCCTGTAGCTATATTCCAAAGGAATTACCCTAATAAGCTGGCCTTTGTTCGTAGGCAGTCTCGCCCTCCCCCCAAAGGCAAGGGTGGTAGAAGGGCTCCTCCTGCTAAGGCTACCCAGAATCCTTTAGCTCAGAAATTTCCTTTTCCTCACAAACCAGGTGATGTCTGACTATCCTGTTCTTCTTAGCCACATTCCTCTTTCTCTTTGTCTTTCCATGTCCCTTCCTGTTTGGTTAAAAATTACTCAAGATTCCTGGGTACTTTCCATCATTCGCCAAGGGCACAACATGGTCTGGAAATCTCTTCCCCCTTTTTTGGGCATTCTTCAGCCCCCTCAGAAACAGTTGGCCTTTTTGCCAGAAGTGTTTCAGTGTCTCTTGACTTAGGAAGCTATTCAGAAAGTTGCAGTTTCTCAAAGGGGGAAGGGCTTTTATTCCAGAATTTTCTTGGTCCCCAGGAAAGAGGGCAATTGGAGACCCATTCTGGTTATCTTTCACCTAAACACCTTTTTGAAGGTCCCTCCCTTTCAGATCTCTGTTTAGACTTTGTTTCTTCTGCTGCTTCCTTAGGCTTTTCTAGTTTCTCTTGACCTCAAGGATGCTCATCTTCATATCCCTATTCATCCACTTTTCAGGAAGATTTTACCATTTTCTGTTGCTTCTTGCCATTTCTAGTTCTCTAATTTGCTCTTTGGCCTTGAGGGTTATAGGTGTTTCCCTACCTGGATGACTTAGTTTTTCAGGCTTTCTCTCCAGAAATTCTACTGCATCATCTTCACCTTCCTATTTCTCTCCCGGAAAGCCTGGAGATGTTCTTCATGTTTCACTGTTGCAGTCATCACATTTGGGTTATCTGCTTGCAGTAGTCCTCAGTCGGCCTGATTATGAAAGTCTTGGGTCCTGCGTCGGTTGCCGTCTCATCTTCCGTGACGTCAGGGGTATAAAGCATGCAGCCGATGCCATTACCCCAGTCTTTCTTACCGTGCGGTGCCTGAAGCAGAAGCAGTTCGCAAGTGCCGGTCAGCCGTCTCCTGAAATTTTTGTTTTCGAGTTTCAGAACTGAAGTCTTAAACTAAAGTTAAGTACCCTGGTGGGGAAACCTTTTTCTTGCTCTAAGCAGATGTCAGTAAAAGTCAATAATTTTATTTCTTGTGGAAAGCAAATACCTCATAAAGATTTTCATTCATACTGTATTCCTTGACTAGGCCCTGACCACGACATACCTCTCTGTCGGTTTTGTGCCTTATTTAAGCAACGAACTATTCGTCATCGGTATATTTACGCTTCTAAATATTTTGCTACTTGGTCCAATTATCCAGATATGTCTTGGGTTCGCCATCCGACTACCGACATTCAGAAAAAACGCAAAGATAAAGACAGAGACAGGCCGCCTAGGTCCAAAGCTGCCGACGATGCTTCTCCTAAGCCATTTGCCAGTTTGCCAGTACTTAGTGAGACGCTTCTGCAGCCCCGATACCCGCTACTTCAGATTCGCAGGCCTCTACTGAGACCCATTTGGAGTCCTGTATGCCACGAGATGCTTCAACTGTGGAACCTGCGGATGTCTCTACCGTGGAGGGGTCCGGAGCCGCTGTGCAGGCACCAGCTTCTGAGGGTGTATTCAGGCCTACTGACTTGCATATTAAACTGATGCCATCTTCTTCTTCAAGGCCAAAATCCCGAACCATGCCTAGAAAACCGACACCCAGACCACATGGTCAGGCCTCTATGAGTAAAAAACAAATGATAAGAATGGCTGAAGACCTTATTACTTTAATCAGGGGAAGCCAACCTTCCCCCTCTAAATGACCGGGATTCTGAAATTTGTTTCCTCTGATGACCAGGATTTACCCTTGTCTACCTATGAGGATTCTGATGCAGAGGACTCTGTTCCTTCTGCTTCCCCCCCCCCCCCCCCAGAGGATTTCTCTTTTGGTGAAACCTTGCATACTCTTAGGGAGCATTTTCATTGGGAAAGCCAAGATTACTCTGATTCTAAAAAGAGGCTTAGGGATTTCTTACTCCTGCCCCAGCACAGGCCTTTAGCTATCCCTCCTATACTAGACATTGTTGATGATGCCTTTTCGGAATCTAGCTTGGCCCCTGACTCTTTATCTCCTGCTCCCAGAAAACCTGATAGGTATTACCGGGTTCCTGACTCTTACAAGTTCTTTTTTAAAAATCCTACTGCGGATCCTGAGACCATTTCACAGGGACCCAAGGGCATTAAGGCTACTACTGCCAAAAATCCTACCCCCTCTGATAGAGACTCTAGGGCGCAGGATAGATGTGGTAAGAAGGTATGCACTTCTGCAACCTTGGCCATTAGGGCCTTAAATTGCCAGTTTCATATGTTAAAGTATCAGCAGCATATTATTGGATTGCTTAAACAGAAAATTATGTTGATTCCTGACTGTAAGGATTTACAGGATTTAATGCATTCTGCTGAACAGGTTGGAAAACCTACTTTGCAATGTGGTTTTGATTCACTGGAGGCATCTTGCAGGGCTGCTGTCACTGGTCTGTACTTAGAAGGCATGCTTGGCTTAAGGAGCAATCATTGCCAGATCATGTTAAAGCTAAATTGCTGGATGCTCCCTTAAATCAGGACCGCCTGTTGGCAACAAAGCAGAAGAAGTTCTTAAAAAGATGGAGGAAAAAGCTAACTCTATGCAAACTGTTAAAGATTTCCTACAAGTACACCCTCCAAGATTTAGTAGACATTGACCCTCTAAGAATTGGTCCTTTTCTGCCTCTTTCAGGCCTTCTCAGTCCAAACCCAGAACCAATAGAACACCCAGGTTTCAGTCCCAGGTAACGCACAGGACTAAGCAGTAGGGGGCTCCCACTTCCAATTCAGGGAGTAGTAAGACCCCCCCCCCCATGATAAACTGTGTCAATGACTTAACCTTAAAACTTCGAAGCACTTCTCAACTGACTGCTCCTTTAAGGGGAAAAATTGCTCTGCAGGCAAAAAACTGGGAACTCATTACCCAGGACAAATGGGTTTTAAATATAGTTTCCCAAGGATACAGATTTCACTTCCACACATTACCAACCCCAAACGGTTGGCCAGATCTACCCCCATATCACTGGGCAGAGGCTCAAAAGCAAGTACTCTGTCTCTTAAGCATAAAGGCTATTCAAACTGTACCAGAAGAGGAAAAGGGACAAGATTTCTACTCAAGACTTTTCCTGGTACCCAGAAAAGACAGCTCATGGTATCCTATCCTGGACCTTTCTATCTTAAACACCTTTCTGGTGATTCCAAAATTCAAGATGCTAACTCTTCACCAGTTGCTTCCTATGCTAGACAAAGATGCCTGGTTGGCAACACTGGATTTAAAGGAAGCAACCTGCACATCCCAATCAGGGAATCTTTCAGAAGATACGTATGCTTCAAAGCAGTCTACATGCACTATCAGTTCTCTGCACTGCCCTTTGGCTTATCTACTACGCCCAGGGTATTCACAAAGTGCCTAGCTCCAGTCATTGCATTTTGCAGGCAAAGAAATATTCAAATATACCCATACCTGGACGATTGTCTAATTTAGACAGAAAGCCAGGACATACGTTTGAATCATCTGACATTTGTACAAAAGGTGCTAACTTGTCTGGGGTATACCATAAACGAAAATAAATCCCATCCGGTACCCTGTCAACAAATTATATTCCTGGGAGCAAGCTTGAACACAACTTCCCAGATGGCTTTCCTCACACCAGAGGAACAAATTCATTTGACAACTTACTTCAAACTAGTGGCCACAAAAACCCTGCTATCTGCAAGGCAAATACTGCAAGCCTTGGGTTCATGGCCTCCTGCATTCCACCAAAACAAGGGACTACCATTCACTCTACCCCCTGCCGACCAAACCCTAACAACAGATGTATCAGACTATGCATGGGGGGGCTCACCTGGCAGGGAAGTGCATTTAGGGCAAATGGAACCCAAGTCAAATGCACCTGCATATTAATCAAAAAGAAATGTTATCTGTACAGAATGCTCTGATAGCCTTCAAGGACCACATTCTTCTAGGACAATTAATGGTAAAGACGGCCAACACCACTGTTATGTGGTACTTAAACAAGCAGGGGGGGTACCCATTCTTACCCCCTCTGCAGACTAGCCATGGCTCTGTGGAACACAGCCTTGAGCTACCAAGTGCATCTACAGGCTCAATTCCTGCCATGAAAACTAAATACACTGGCAGACGAACTAAGCAGAAATCTCATGGACCCACACGAGTGGAAACTGGAACCAAAGACTTTCATCATGTTGATAAACAAATGGGGGAGCCCAGATATAGACCTGTTTGCCTCCCCCCAGAATTACTAATTGGACAAATTCTGCACAAGGACTCTCCATAAACAAGCTTGGAAAGTGGATGCTCTGTCCTTCAACTGGAAAAATCTATCAGTTTATGCCTTTCCTCCTCTTCCTCTCCTCTCCAAAGTTCTACTAAAGATCAAACAGGACAAACCAAGGATGATACTGATTGCACCAGACTGGCCACGCCAACACTGGTACCCACTCTTGCGCAGTGTGTAACTGCTAGCCCAATGGCACCTGCCTCAGACCCCTACCCTGCTGTCACAGCAGGAGAGCCAGATTCTGCACCCCCAGCTTCAAACCCTGAACCTGGCAGTCTGGCTAATTACCTAATCTCTTCATTACCATCCCTCAGTAAACAAGTATTGGATGTCATTTTTGGAGGCAAGGAGGCCTAGTACTAGAAAATCTTATACTGAAAAATGGAAAAGATTCTGTGCCTGGAACCAAACTCAAGGGATGACCACAGCAGTGCCCAATTTACCTCAGATTCTTCAATACTTAACTGAGATGCTTCACAAGGGCCTTTCCTTCTTCTCCATCAAAATTCACGCCTCAGCCATTTCAGCTCATTACAACACAGAACCACCCCTCTTTTCTCTTCCACTGCTGAAGCAGTTCCTCAGAGGGGCCAAAAACTTAAGATCACCCAGGAGAGCCCCTACTCCAGCCTGGGACCTTAACTTTGTATTGGAAAAACTCACTCTTCCTCCTTTTGAGCCAGCTGCAAGTGCAGAGTTAAAATTCCTTTCTTGGAAAACAGCTTTCCTTTTAGCTATCACTTCAGCAAGAAGAGTATCTGAATTACAGGCCCTTATGGCAGTGGAGCCTTTCATCATCTTTCATGCTGACAGGGTGTCCCTCAGGACCAATCCCTCCTTCATGCCCAAGGTGGTATCCAGTGTGGCTCTTAATCAATCCATTCATTTGCCAACCTTCTTTTCTAATCCACAGAACAAAGGGGAACGGATACTGCATTCCTTAGATGTGCACAGACAACTTAGACAGGACTAAACCTCAAAGGAAATCTGAACAACTGCTGGTGGCATTTGCTGCAGGGGCAGAGGAGAAGGCTATTTCAAAGCAAACCATTTCTAATTGGATAGACCATTGCATTAATTTCTGCTATAAGCACCATGGAAAACCTATCCCACAGGGGATTAGACCCCATTCAACCAGGGCTGCTTTTACCTCTACAGCCTTTCTCAGAGGTGTCCCTACCAGGGACATCCTAGAAGCTGCCACCTGGAGTTGTGTACATACTTTTACCAAGCATTACTATTTGCCATTTTTCTCTAAATCCAGAGCTGGCTTTGCCACTGCAGTCTTGCAGGGCCTTATAGCTGGTCCTAATGCTATCTGAATTCCACCTCCCATCCTTGGCTTTGGGAATCTACCCATATGTGATGACTGCAACAGTGAAACACAAAGAACATATTACAGTTGTATACACTTTACCATAAATGTAGCTGTTCAAGTGTATTCGCTGTTGCAGTCCTGGTTACCCTCCCTCCAGCCCCCTGATTTCTTTTGGCTATACCTCTACTCTCCTGTACTATGCTTAAAAGCTTTTTGGTGTATTTGCTTTTTTGTTGGAGGTAAAACCGTGTGTGTGTGTGTGTGTGTGTGTGTGTGTGTGTGTGTGTGTGTGTGTGTGTGTGTATATGTATATGACTACCTGACGTCATGGAAGATGAGACAGCAACTGACGCAGGACCCAAGACTTTGATAATCAGGCCGACTGAGGGCTACTGCAAGCAGATAACCCAAATGTGATGACTGCAACAGTGAATACACTTGAACATCTACATTTATGGTAAGTGTACACAACTGTACTTTCGCTATACATTTCCAAAATTCTCTCCTGACTCTCTCACAGGATCATATTTTACTGTGTTGCAGGATCCAGACTGTTCAAACACTGGCATCTTTGCATCCTCCCAAGACCTCATTGCCTTCTTTCAGTCCCTTCTTCCTCTGGCCTCATTCACAGCCAAGGAATTTCTTTGAGCTCTGGGTTTCATGGCCTCCACTATTCCTATGCTCCCTCTAGTCAAACTCCACATGACAAAGCTTCATTGATTTCTAAAGTCAGTTTGGCTTCATCCTTTAGATTTCTTAGTCCCTCTTTTTCCTTGCCTCAAGCTGGAATTTCAGTGCTGGATTCAGCAGTTGTCAGTCAATCCAAGGCTTCATTCTCAACCTCCACTCCCCTCTCAGGAGCTGTTCACAGATGCTTCAGACGTAGGATGAGGGGCTCAAAAAATGCAGGGCCTCTGGTTGCTTCAAAAGAAAGACCGCATCAGTGTCGAAGAGATGAGAGCTGTTCTTTTGGCTCTTCAAGCAGTTCATCCTCTTTTCACTACAGGGCTCCTCAAGGTACAATACCACAGTATTTGTGGTATGTCATCAAAAATGGGGGGGTAAAATCTCATCTCTTTTGCAAGTTAGCACTTCAAGTGTGGGAGCTAGCTCTCCAGTATCAAGTGGTACTTCAAGCAGTTTACATTCTGTCAGGTAAGAACATTTTGGTAGACTCTCTGAGCTGGTCCATGTCACAATCCCATGATTAGATGCTTCACAGGGATGTGTTTCTGGACATTGTCCTCCAGGGGATTCTCCTCAAGTAGCTCTATTTGCCTCACCTCTGAACAGACATCATCATCTTTTTTGTGGCAGAGCCCCATGTCCTCTGGCTTGGAAGGTGCACACCCCCTCTTTTTCCTGGAAGGGGATGTTTCTTTATGCTTTCCCTCCCCTTCCTCTCATTCAAAGGTCATGTTCAAAATAAAGCAGGATGCTCCCAAAATCTTGCTGGTTACTCCTTTTTTGGCCCAGACATCATTGGTTCCCTCTTCTTCTGCATTTAGCCAATGGCAGTCATCACAAGATAACTCACAGGGTGGACCTACTCATACAAGTCAAGGGATCTCTCTTCCATCCCCACTTGTCCAGTCTTCAATTGACACTGTGGGTGATAGGATTTTGATTTCTTATAGACACCTTTTTTATGAGGATGTGCTTCCAGTCCTGCAGGAGGCCAGGAATCCAACTGCTAGGAAATCCTACTTATCCAAATGGAAGAGGTTTTCTGTTTGGAGTTTTTCTCATAACCTGGATCTACTTTCTGTGGATGTTCCTTTCATTCTCTCTTGTCTGTGTGAACTGTTCAATGCTGGTTTGGCATATTCTTCTGTTAAGGCCCACCTGTCATCTGTTTCTGCTTGTCTACCTTTAGCATCCCTTTAGCCTCTAGATTTGAGACTAAACAGTTTCTTAAAGGCATACATCATATTCGACCTCCCGAGAAGCCTGTCCCTCCTTCCTGGGACCTTAATTTAGTTTTGGAGAAATTGACCCAGGCTCCTTTCAAGCCTGCGGTTTCAGCTTCCTTGCAGCATTGTTCTTGGAAGACTGTTCAGTTGGCCCTTACTTCTGGCCCTTATAGCTGTTCCTCCTTTTTTAGTTTTTTATAAGGACAGGGTGTCCCTTTGTATTAATCCTTCTTTTATGCCCAAGGTGGTGAATGAGTTGTCTCTTAATCAGTCTGTTCATTTGCTTACTTTTTTCCCTTCTCCACTATCTGCTAGTGAGAAGGCTTTGCACACTTTGGATGTGCATGAACAACTCAGATTTTATTTGGTAAGACCAAACCTTTTAGCAAATCTGATCAGCTTTTTGTTTCCTTTCATCCTAGATCTTTTGGATTGGCTGTTTCCAAGCAAACTATTTCTTCTTGGATGTCTAAAGCCATTTCTTTTTGTTATTCTTTTCATGGCAAGAGTCCTGTGGCTTCTTCTGGTGCTTTTTTTCAAGGGTTTAGATACTAACTATGAAGCACTGTAAGTTGGATGTGACACCCAGGGCTAGAGCTGGTTTTGCTAGAGCCATTCTTCATGGGTTCCTAGAGGGCTCTGCTGGTCCTTCCTCTTCCCACTCTTCTTCTTGAGCTTTTGCATTCTCCCTATTGTAAGGAATTTTACAACAGTGAAGTGGAAAGACAAAGTACAGTTGTGTAAAATCTTACCATAACAGTTGATGTCCTTCTCTTCACTGTTGCAGTATTCACTTCTCCCTTCTCACCCTAGTTCTTTTCCCTTCTGGATGTACTTGTTACCTCTCTAATCCTTGGACTGGCATTCCCACTGGGGCTGTCAGTTCTGAGGATGGTATGTCCGAGTGTCACATTTATGCCCCCTACTCCATACGTGAGGAGCATACATGTGACGTACAATGTACCCTTAGCAACATAAAGGCATTGGTATACTGTCCAGATGTAGGGCCACCCTTGGCGTGGGATCCCAATTGTAAGAAATACTATTGCAGTGAAGACAGGGACATCTACTCTTTATGGTAAGATTTTACGCAACTGTACTTCTCTGGCAACTGCAGCTGCTATCCTCTGGGCTGATGAAATCATATCAGTGGGCCAATGCTGCACCTTATCATAACTGTAGCTGCGACCACTGACTGCATTTACATTGTTGAGTAACTGGCTCCAAATGTCCTTACTAAATATTGCTTAACTGATGTATTTCTTATCAGTCTGTGTACCCTTTTGTCAACATGAAGCACTTGAAACACACTTTTCATTTAGTACAACTGAATGTTAGATGGTTGTTCCACCTCCCCCCTCACACACGAAGCTTTGTGCAAAATAAGGAATGCCACATAAGACATTTTCAAAAGAAAAGTCAATTTATGAATGACAATCACTTTTCACTGTGCCCAACACTCCTGTGGAACACCAGTGTCAGCGACATGTACATTACATTTATCTCCGATAACATAGGACATTGAAAAATCAAATGTTAAAAATATAGTTGTGCTGAAAGTATAATGTGTCTTACATATGTAAATGCCTGCCAAAAGTGCCAATGCCAACAGTTAAGTACACAAAGTGCATACAGATACAAGTTCAGTTTTCTCCTGGATATACAAGTACATTTGTAACATTTTACAAAATCTAGAGTGTAGTTGAATAAGACAAGCATACCTTAGCAAAATTAAGTCTTCTCTGAAGAGAAATCACCATCAGAGGAATACCTATCTTCTGTTTTGTCCAAATACATGTCTCTTCATTCACCTTCAAGCTCCCTAGATACATGGTTACCTTTTGTAGTGTAACTTCATCCCTTTGAGCACTGTGAAGCTGCAAATAAGGTGTGAACTCATTAGAATTGCTGACTACCAAACGTTTGACTTTGTGTAGCAGATGTGAACATAGTGTAGGCTCTACGCAAATGTTAGTTGCTAATGGCTTGCTACTGTGAATAATTAAGTTTGGAAATAACTTCAGCAAGTTTTTAAATGAAACCAAACACAACACATTTAGCATTTTTGATCAATAGTAGCAAAACTCTTTTACCTTTGCTGAAAACTGTTGTTCACTATCATGTATTTTTATCACACATTTAAAGGAAAGTGATAGAAAATGCACTATATAGACTGCAATGTCTGAGATTACAACAGAGATGAGGGAAGAATGAACACAATGCAAAGAGAAGACAGAGATGTTTTTGTGCAGACATATTCATAAATAGTTGTGTGATCACTCATTGGACTAAATATGTAAGCCACACACATGCAACCAACCGAGAATGTCCAAGTGTACATAATGTTAATACTGTAGGGGACATGGGAATCGCTTGTATGTGCATGATTTGATTGCTGTTGCAAAGCTGTGTCTGTGGCTGAGAGAGATAACACATGCCAACTGTGTTTTGTAATTTCATTACTCTGATAGTTCAAATCCAGAGCTGTGTAATTGTTTTAATATTTGTTTAATTTTTTTGTCTTTAACATTTGCGCAGCACATGGCTTAGTGCAAACACAGTTAAAAGTATAAAAATTTATGTCAGTTTCTCTGAAGGCAAACACGCTTAGCGGCATTGTTCAGCAGTTAGAATTTGGATGATGATGACAGCAGAAATTACACCTGTGACCCAACTGTGTGTTTAGCACTAGGTGTAAATATGTTGAGGTGCATGACAGCTATAACAGGTAAACTTTTGTTCGAGTTCCACAGTAGTTATTTTTAAAGAGGAAGGATCATAATGAGCATTAACAGAAGGAGTATACTGCTTAAGGAAAAAAGTGAAAAAGTTTATTTGTTGTGCCTCACTCCATGCAAGCAGGCTGTGACAATGTGCGGCAGTCAGCACTCTGGACAGTACGGAGTGTAGAAGATGCATTTGATGCCTAGCTTTTCCTCTGGCAGCAGGTGTAAGTTCATGGCCAGAACTCAGATGAGCCAGGGTTCTAATTGTGTACACACCACTATTTATTAAGGATGTCCCGCTGCAATTTTTCATAAAAATTAGAATGTAAAGATAATTAATAACAATAATGAATATAAAGCAGGCTGATTGAACATAGACATGGTATCATACTGTATCTGCAACTGGTGTAGCATAACAATGATGATTATGTAATTAGAAATGTATTTTCACACCTGGGATGGACTTCATAATTTACTGTCATCTACACACCTGTCGTAACACAAGTATAACTGAAGAAAAATGCATTGTGTGGCCTGAACTAGAACTCAAAATTTATTCGGAAAATAATGCTAGTAAATGCATTTTGAGTATATTGTCAAACATTTCTCCTGCATCACACCTGTGAATGCAGAAGCCAGTACCTTGACATGTCACAAACACACACACACACACGGCTAATTGAGCTATAGTACCAGTCACACTTTAAGATATATTTTAATAACGACCGTGTTTGGCAAACACTTCTTCTATGATAATGATGAAAAATGCCTATGTGGAAATGTATGTATTCTCTTTTTAACATAGGTTTGAATCCCACACTGTACAAATTACGTTTATCATTGTATAAGGCCCATATGTGTCAAGTCATAAAACTGATTCCTCCAAATTCAGGTCTTAAAAGCCAAGTCATTTAACATGTCACTGTTGACCATTGGACAAACTGTTGTCAGGTATAGCAGCACACATGTCATAAGTTAATGCCAGATGTAACATTGTCCTTCCTGTTTCATAAACTCCATTCTTCTTTGTTTGCAAGTGTTTCTCTCTACTTACCATCTTACAAACAAGGTTGGCATGGTTGTGCAGATTTGCACACTGGCCATAAAGTAAAATATCACAAACTGGCAGGAAAGTGCTTTTACTCTTGTTGGAGGACCTGTACAGACATGGCAGGAGCTGGGAATGATGGTGCCAAATTCTGGGCACAAAGGTGGGGTATGGAGGGTTCAAAAATATTTGTTGCACTTCTCGTAAAGTGTACAGCTGTAGGCTGCTGCAGGGAGACTATACCAGGTTTCAGTATAAATAGCTGAGGCTTGGGACAGTCCAGCCAAGGCCGTCTCCAGTGCGACTGGCATATCACGCATGGGGGAACAATGTAGGCACCATTATAATGATCTAAAATGGCACAAGCAGGCACAAGTCAACCTATGGCTGGATGAGTTTAGAACTGCTGACATCCCACAGTTGTGTAAGTATACAGTTAAAGCAACTTTAAATGTTATGGAAAGCTGTAGATAGCCTGTACTGGTATGTGTAATGCTTTAGTGTCTCTTTTTCTCTCCTCCTTTATTTTACAGCTGCTTAGGAAATTTCAGCGAACACGGAGGCACATGCTGAAAGATTAGAAAGACTCAGAGAGGCAAGGGGTATGTATGCAGCACAAATTAACACAATTGTATTAAAATTATTGATGTTCATCGTGTTTAACGTTGCAGTCATTACTCTTGGGTTATCCTGCTGGCAAGCCACCCTCAGGCAGCCAGAATTCTAAAGTCTAGATCCGGCATCAGTTGCTGTCACATATTCCCTGACGTCAGTGCACCAGGGTATAAAAGATGCAGCCGACGCCATTTTATTTAGTCTTTCTTGCCGTGCTGTGCCCGAAGCAAAAGCAGTTTGCAAGTGTAGGTCGGCCAACTCCTGAGATTTTTGAATCCGAATTTCAGAACCGAAGTCTTCATTAAAGTTAAGTACCCCGTTGGGGAAACTTTCTTCTTGCTCCAGACCGATGTCAGAAAAAGTTAACAATTGTATTTCTTGTGGGAAGCAAATACCTCATAAGGATTTTCACTCTTACTGTATTCCTTGCCTAGGCCCTGATCACAACGTAGCTAGCTGTCGGTTTTCTGCTAGATTTAACCAACGCACTGTCAAGCATCGGTTTGATTTTGCATTTCATTACTTTGGCCGAAGATTTAATTATGTTATGCCGTCGGACCAGCCGACGACCGGAGTTTACAAAAAACGCAAGGACAAGGAAAAGGATAGGCATCCTAGGTCCAAAACTGACGACGAGGCCTCTTGTAGGCCAGTCGCCGGTTCACAGTGAGGTGCTTTTGCAGCCCCTGGCGCCTGCTGCCTCAGAGCCACAGGCCGCTACCAACTCCCACGTGGAGCCGACTGGGCCTCTAGATACTCAAGGTATTGGACACTCGGAAATCATTCCCTTAGATGGGTCCGGAGCCGCTGAGCAGGCATCGGCTTCTGAGGGTGTCTTCAGACCTACACAACTATATATTAAGCCATCTTCAGCTTCAAAGACTAAAGCAGCTCTAAAGACAAAGAAACAAGTACAGCATTCTCCTACTCAGACCTCCATGCCTAAAAAACACATGCTCAAAATGGCCGAAGACCTAATTACTTTATCAGGGGCTCCCATCCCCCTCCTGATAAGAGGCCTAGGCAAGAGACAGAGTATGATTCTTCTGATCAGGTTTCTATTTTCCTCTGATTCTTCTTCTGAACACGATTACTCCATGCTTCCCTATGAGGATTCTGATGCTGAAGAATCAATTCCTTCAGCCTCTCCAGCTGAGGATTATTCTTTTGGGGGAAACCCTGCTATACTATGAGGGAGCATTTCCACTGGGAGAGCCAAGATTACTCTGAATCTAAGAAAAGGCTCGGGGACTTTCTGCTACTTTCTCAGCACAGACCCCTTGCCATTCCACCTGTTCTAGACATTGTAGATGATGTTTTTTCAGAGTCCGGACTGTCCCCTGACTCTTTGCCCCCTGCACCTGCTAAGCCAGATAGATACTACAGGGTCTCGGATTCTCATAAATTCCTATACAAAAACCCCGCTGCTGACCCAGAAACTATATTGAGGGTCCCAAAGGGGTCAAAGCTTCCACTGCAAAAAACCCTGTCCCCATCTGATAGGGATTCTAGGGCTCTAGACAGATGGGGGGAAAAAGTCTACACTTCTGCTACCCTGGCTGTGAGGGCTTTAAATTGTCAGTTTCATATGCTTAAATATCAGCAATATTTAATGTCTCTGCTTAAACAGAAGTTGTTGCCAAATACTGAATGTTCAGAGAACAAAGAATTGCAGGATTTATTGCATGCAGCTGAGCAAGTGGGAAAGCATACTTTGCAATGTGGTTATGATTCAGTGGAGGCCTCTTGCAGGGCCGCTGTTACAGGTTCTGTTATTAGAAGGCATGTTAGGTTAAAGGAACAGAATCTGCCTGATCATGTTAAAGCAAAATTATTAGATGCACCATTACAGCATGATACTTTGTTTGGTACTAAAGCAGAAGAGGTGTTGAAAAAAACGGAGGTTAAAGCAAAATCCATTCAGACAGTCAAGGATTTCTTACAGGTACAGCCACCCAGGTTTAGCAGAAATTGGCCTTCTAAAAATTGGTCCTTTTCAGTGTCAGACAGATCTCAAAGAGGCAGATACAGGTGTCCCAGAGGCAGATCTCAGCCCCAAGGCTCATACAGGCCTAAACAATGGGATGCTCCTACCTCCATAAGCAGAGAAGACAAATCACAACCTTACAGGAAACAGTCCCAATGACTTACCTCTACCAGATCCAAGCACTTTTCTTTTGGCAGTCCCCTTAGGGGGAAAACTAGCACTTTTTTCATCAAATTGGCAAATGGTTACCCAAGACAAATGGGTCCTGAACATAGTGTCCCAAGGCTACAGGTTCCATTTTCACACACTACCAAGGTCAAAGGGTATGCCAAACCTGCCACACAATCAACGTGCAGAGGCACAAAAACAAAAGTACCACGACAAGAGCAGGGGCAAGGATTTTACTCCAGACTATTCCTGGTACCCAGAAAGGACAAAACCTGGAGACCAATACTGGACCTGTCTATACTAAATACGTTTCTGGAAGTTCCAAAATTCAAGATGTTGACTCTAAAGCAGCTACTGCCCATGCTGGGCAAAAAGGCTTGGCTCGTAACTTTGGACCTAAAAGAGGCATACTTGCATGTCCCAGTCAGACAATCTTGCAGAAGATACCTCAGATTCATAGCTGGCACAATGCATTACCAATTCTCTGCACTGCCCTTTGGCTTATCTACTGCGCCCAGGGTCTTCACAAAATGCCTGGCACCAGTAATTGCGTTTTGCAGACAAAAAGGAATTCAAATATATCCCTACTTGGACGACTGCCTAATTCAAGCAGAGAACAAAGACACTCTTCTAAAGCATCTGGTGTTTGTAAAAAGATTACTAATTGGCCTAGGGTACACAGTAAGCGAAAATAAATCAAAACTAGTGCTCTCTCAAGAGATAATATTCCTGGGTGCAAGCTTAAATACAACTGCCCAGATGGCTTATCTCATGCCAGACAAGCAAAAGCAACTGATTACTTATTTCAAGAAATTGGCAACAAAAACCCACTTATCTGCAAGAAAATTCCTGCAGGCCTTGGGTTTCATGGCATCCTGTATTCTACTAATTCCATATGCCAGACTGCATATGAGGAAACTACAATGGTATCTAAAAAGTGTTTGGACTCAGCATTGCCACAGCCTGGAGACAGTAATTGCTCTCATTCCCTGCCTACAACAGGAGTTTCGATGGTGGGCAGAAGCCTGTCACCACAACAAGGGTCTGCCACTCAGTTTACCCACAGCCAGACAGACACTGACACCGGATGCATCAGATTATGCCTGGGGGGCCCATATGGCAGGAAAATGTATTCAGGGCACATGGCCTGCAAACCAGATGCATCTTCACGTCAATCAAAAAGAGATGCTAGCTGTTCAAAATGCCCCGACAGCTTTCAAGGACCTGCTTCATCCATGACAGTTACTGATAAAGACAGACAACACTACGGTCATGTGGTACATAAAAAAGCAGGGAGGTACACATTCCTACCCCCTCTGCAGACAAGCAATGTCCTTATGGGACACAGCATTGGCTCTTCAAGTTCACCTGCAAGAACAATTCCTGCCAGGAAAAACAAATACTCTGGCAGATGAACTAAGCAGAAACCTCATGGATCCCCACGAATGGAAACTGGATCCACAAGTCTTCAGCATGATAATAAGGAAATGGGGATGCCCAGACATGGATCTATTTGCCTCTCCTCACAACTGCCAATTGCAGAGATTTTGCACAAGGATTTATCACAAGCAAGCATGGAAAGTGGACGCCCTATCATTCAGCTGGAAAAATCTAACAGTATATGCTTTTCCTTCACTGCCTTTCCTTCCCAGGGTACTCCTAAAGGTCAGACAAGAGAAGCCAAATATGATTCTGATTGCACCAGACTGGCCACGCCAGCACTGGTACCCAATCCTAAAGAGCTTGTCTCAAGGCCCAGCATGGATTTTACCTCAAACTTCTCACTTACTGACCCAACAAAACAATCAGATCCTGCACAGCCAACTCAGGACCTTAAATCTGGCAGCATGGCAGATAATGTAGCCATTCTGAACACTCCTCTTTCAAAAGCTGTTATTGATGTCATCTTGGAGGCCAGGAGGCCCAGTACCAGAAAATCTTATGCAGAAAAATGGAAGAGATTCTGTGCTTGGAACTAGGAACAAGGCATTGACACGTGTGAACCAAATATCCCTCAGATTTTACAATACCGGACTGAGATGCTGAACAAAGGCCTTTCTTTCTCATCAATTAAGATTCACGCCTCTGCCATTTCAGCCCACCTATTTTTTCACATCCTTTAATAAGGCAGTACCTCAGAGGGGCCAAAAACATTAGGCCTCCAAGGAGAGCACCAATTCCGGCCTGGGACCTCAGTTATGTTTTGGAAAAATTTACACTGCCTCCTTTCGAGCCAGCATCAACAGCAGATATAAAATTCTTATCCTGGAAAACAGCTCTGCTCCTAGCCATAACCTCTGCAAGGCGAGTCTCGGAGTTACAGGCACTCATGGCTGTGGAACCTTTCATCATCTTTCATCCAGACAGGGTTTCTCTGAGGACAAACCCTACATTTATGCCTAAGGTGGTGTCCAGTGTGGCCCTCAACCAAACCATTCACTTGCCTACCTTTTATCCAAATCCACAGAACAAGGGTGAGAAAATTCTCCATTCTTTGGACGTACACAGGCAACTACACTTCTACTTGGACAAAACTAAAGCTTTCAGAAAGACTGAGCAACCTTTAGTGTCTTATGCTGCAGGATCACAAGGAAAGGCTATCTCAAAACAGACTATTTCAAAATGGATAGACCATTGCATCCGTTTTTGATATTTTCAACATGGCAAATCAGTTTCTAAGGGCATTAGGCCTCATTCCACCAGAGCAGCAGCCACTTCAGCAGCCTTCCTGAGAGGAGTACCAACCAAAGATATCTTAGAGGCTGCAACTTGGAGCTCAGTGCACACCTTCACAAAGCACTACCACTTGCCTATTTACTCTAAGTCCAGAGCAGGCTTTGCCACTGCAGTTCTGCAGGGCCTCATAGCCTCTCCTAATCCTATTTAGCCCAGCCACCCAACCTCAGCTTTGGGATTCTACCCAAGAGTAATAACTGCAACAGTGAAACATGATGAACATAGTACAGTTGTGTACCTACCCTAAATGTAGATGTTCGAGTGTATTCACTGTTGCAGTCCAGGTTACCCACCCACCATCCCCCTTGTCTTTGCTGGGACTTATTTACACTCCTCTATCCTATACACCCTATTTGGTGTATTTGCTTGTAGATGAAAGAAATGTTATTTTTGTGCATGCACTTTTTATTGGTATATTTTTCAGCCTACCATTTGGGGGCACCTGACATCTGGGCAAGAAAAACTGAAGAAAATGGCGTCGGCTGCATCTTTTTACCCCTGGCGCACTGACGTCAGGGAAGAGGCGACAGCAACCGACGCTGGATCTAGACTTTGGAATTCTGGCCGCTTGAGGGTGGCCTGCCAGCAGGATAACCCAAGAGTAATGACTGCAACAGTGAATACACTTGAACATCTACATTTGTGGTAGGTACACAACTGTACTTTCTATATATTACTAGCAACCTAGGCGTGTAGATCTTAATTGTAAAGGCAAGCATGCATGATTTCTTCTGTAGCTCTTGGTAATTGTATTAGGCACGTGTTACAGTGTATTCATATTTGTTAGGTTCAATTCCCACAAGTAACAAAAACATTCAAAGTACAAAAATATGTTTTAATTTTAAATTCAGTAAGACTGGCTTTAATGCCATGCTGTTAACTTAATCTGCACTATATTTAAAAACATATATACAGTATCTGATTATTGCAAAGATTATTTGTTATAATTCACAGTCTTATTTTAGATTGAGAAAGCTGTATAGCTAACATAATATTAAAAGTGTATTTATTGTAATAAAGCATTTGAATGTGACATAAATTTGAATGTGTCATAAATTAGTTCTAATTATCCATTTTCTTTTTTGTCTCACCTCACCCCTTATCGCTTTTTTTTTTTTTTTTTTTTTTTTTATAACAAATGAGCGCACTCCGTTCTGATGTCATAATTTCTGCTAACAAACAAAATGCTTTTCAGCACACGGAGGTAGGCCAACCACTGCGGCTCAGCCTGCCAACTCTCGACCTGCTGCTAGACTAACACAATGCATCTCTGGGACACAACCTGGTAGTACTGCCTCTATATTACCTGACCCATCTACATCAGGTAGCATTGCTCCGGCTGCTGGTGCATTGCACCCTCCAGGAGTATTGGTGGAGGCAGGGATTACATCACCCTCCAGGAGCTGCTAATGAAGGTGCATGATGTAATAGAAACTGCTATTGGTGTCTGCCTCAGCTGTCTAGAGAGGTTGGTCCTTAGAATGCAAAAAAGACCTCCATGTCAAGCAGTTTTACAGGGAATCGAGGAAGGGGACAGTGTTGGCAGTTCTATGGGTGAGGACTAAATTCCTGAGGATGAGGACTAGATTCTTACTGTTCCCGTACTTGACGGGCATGTGGCTGTGATGCCTCCAACCTATCCCCAATCATAGTGTCCCCTCAACCTTTTGTATCCATCACTATCCTTGTGTCTGTCGTGTTTGTCCTGTTTGTCCTCTCTTTTGAAATGCAAAAAAAAGGAATCTGTCCAACAAAACAAAAAAAATTGTCCCATACATAGCTCTCTACTTGTCTTTTTGACACTCTTGATTTGGTCTGATTGGCTATACAAAATGATTGCATTGTTGCCACCAATTTGTTTTGCGGTGACGGTCCAAATTCTTCCAATTTTCTATTTGTTCACATTACAGTGTTGATAGCTATGATTCTTTCCTCATTCTGTCCTGCAAATTCCTTTATTACTTCCCCTTTATTCTCCCCCCTTTGCTTGCCCCCATTTCACCACTTTCCTGTCTACCCCATTTTCACACCTGTAATTGGGCCCAAAAAATATAATCACACACAACACACATGGCCAGAAGTGGCTGATAATAAAGCCTTCACTTTTTTGTCCTCTGCATTTGTGTGGAGTATGGTGTTGCTTATCAGTGCCGAGCAGAGGTGAATGGCTCGTCATGGCGTATGGCAAAACCTGGTGAGTTTTTTGCCATTGGCTGCACTAGCTGAGTTATCACAATGCTGTTTAAACTCACTGTGCTGAAGGAACACAGTGTTAAAGAAGAGTAAAGGCAGTACTTTGAAACATTCACGCTGAGAGTTATTTCGACTGCTAAATGTAACAGAATGCAAATTCCTATGTGGAGTGTTGACATAAGTCACTAAACTGAACATTTTTTTGACAGTAGCTTCAAGGGTTCAATTCCAGCTGCATCTCTCATCATTTCTTAGTGTGATGATATTTGTGTAGTATATATTTAATCACCCACATATTAAAATTTGCCACAGTTTTGACTTCTCTGGGAGATATATTGATTACTGTCCAAAAATTAGTATCCGAAGAGACATCCACATTCTACACATTTCTCATTCAACCATCACAGTGACACTTATGTTACTTGGGTATACGTACCACCATGAAATGCTATGTGACATACAGCAGTATTGCATCATACGGATTACATTGGCACATACGCCTTGTGTCATCCAGATATTGTAATGCTGCTATATACACAAATATTTAACCAGTTCAGATTTACTTGCAACCTTGTGGATTTTATTTTTTGCACAATTGTGTTGCTGTTCACATGGATTATTCAAGTATTGCCCAGCAGCATTGTGTGACTGTCAGCATTTGTGTCATTAACTGTCGTGCATAAACCGCATCCACCTCATTTGTAATGTGTCCGTGTATGTTATCAGAGCACTCACGCACAACTTTCCAGTGATAAACACATAGGCATATGGTATGCAAGTGATGTAATAATGTGAAATAGAGTTGTATGACCTGTGTTAACAGTTCCACTGCGTGTCATGTGAAACATACCCAAGGTTGTATTTGGAAGTGTTGTCACAGATAATTTTTTTTTAAGTAAGTACAACATCTTAAGGAGAATACAGAGCTATGCACACAGATGGCTGTTGTTGGTACCACTCATACTCAACTGGAGGCAGTACACAACCTGCTAGCTGACAGATTTGGACAAAACTTCACCACCCTGTCCTCACTGGTCATCACCCAAAGTGGACATGCAAACATTACTCAGCATATTTTCTCAAGAGAGCAGCCCTCCAGACAGGCTATTTTCTGGCACAGTGGAGGTCAACAACAGTTATCTGTCTGAACAAGGGACACCATCCCTTGGCACAGGGAATTATAGACCCAAAAGCCTGACTAGCCTCATCTGTAAGCCAATGGAAAGAATTATCATGGACCTTATCAACAAGAACAAGTGTAATCTCCTGAGTGTGTAACCAACCCATTTTTGATTTGTTAAGATTTGATCATGTCTGATAAATCTGGTTGACTTCTTTGAGAAGGTTACCGAGGCGTTGGATGAGGGAACAAATGTGCATCCTGCATAACTTGACCTCGCCAAGGCATTTGACACATTTCTGCACTTAGAAATTACAGAGAAGCTGTCTCAACTGGCTATAAACCACTACATCACCAAGTGTGTAGCTCAGTGGATCACCAAACAGACACATACTGTCAAAGTGCTTGAATTCACCTGTAGCAAAAGGCCAGTGAGCAGTGCAGTACCACAGGGTTCTGTACTAGGCTCTATCCTGTTTAGTATTTAATTCACAGAAGTCATGACAAATTAAGACAGCCTTTTCCCAACAAACTTTGCAGATGACTCCAAATCATGGACAGTTCTTGATTCCAGTAACTGTACTGGATATACTATAGACAGCATATCCCTGTGAGTAGACCCAGTGGTATGTGATCTGGCTACTCTGGTAGATAGTAGTCGGACGTTCAACCAACGTGTCCACAGTAGTGACAAATCCCTTATGTGTGTCACAGCTGGTAAGTATGGGCATATCATTCAGATCACAGGATCTTATAACTCCAGTGTACTCAGCCTTCATCACTACAGTAACTGAGAACAATGCACCCATTTGCATATAACTCACCACACATCTGCAGCAGCTGGAGCAACACCAGAACTTTTGCACAAGGAAGATACAGGGTGTAACAGACAAGTTCTGTGGGGAAAGATTGATATCCATATCAGTGTATTATGGCTGTTGCAGTTTAATAAGGATCGATTTGTGTTTGGCCTACAGGACAGTCACCAATCTGTTCCTGATGGAAATGTTACATATTGATAAAGCAAATTGCACAAAGGTCACTTGTTTCAAGGATGTTAACCTAGCCTCCGGCATGATAAATCAGGTTAGAGAGATGGAAACATATCTCAGACACTACCCTTTCTCTCGAACAAATTTCACATTTATAAGCAAAGTCCTTTCCTGACCATATTCAAGTGCAGCCTATGTCAGTGGATGGTTGATGGTAATTGTACTTGTGCTGTTGTGCTCATGTCCCTCATGGGTGGAGGCAGTTGGTCTTAGATCACATAGCATAAGCTCATAACTGTGTGAACTTTGTTCACCTAGCAATTTAAAATTGTGAAACTCATGTTAAATATGGCTAGGCTTTTATGAGATCTTGGAACATCAGCCTAGTACTCTCCTATGAACCTATGAAATTATGAAGTCTAGTTGTATATTACGTATAGCTGTGGTGTGACTGTACAGCATCACAGACATAAGGACACATCACATCAGCATTGCCACTTGATATTTTGCATGAGCACATACACATGCGTATCAGGATTTCATGGCAGTATAACCTTTTCAGTGGCAATGTAAGGGGGACAGTGATCATGTGGCACGTCATGAGGTCTGACGTGCTTGTAGAGTGTGCTCCTTGTATTGTTTGGTATGTGAACAGTATCACAGTGGTACCTTTCTCACTCATTGATGCTCGACTTTACACTGCTGTAATTTCTGTATACATGGGCATAGTTGATGCATTGCCATCAGTTTGACATACTGCTATACAGTTCATTATAAGGCATCAGTTCTTAATACACATGAGTTGCAGATGCTTCAGACATTACCCATTGCAATTACATGTGGCAGATGCATGCAATACACAGCTGTATGTGTGTTGTTGTTATCCTTATGACTTATAAGAAGAAAAAGTAAAACGCTAATTGAATAAAACGGACCAACAACATTTATTTTAAACCACAAACTGAGCGCTTTCACCCACTTACAACATGGGTTTCATCAGAGTTACATTAAAATCAGAGCAGCTACTTTATATAAGAAATAAAAGCCAATCACATTGCATTTCCAATAAACAATTAATAAGTTAAAAAATCAATTAGTCAATTTTCAATTACCAAAATAAATTAGATATTATTACATATATAAATATATGTGTGAAATGTACAAGATGTGTAAGAATGTTCGTTCTTTATCATATTAAAATAAAACTATAATAAAAAACAAGTAGATAATTAGCTAAATGTAAATATTTACATATGTACTATGATTTCCAACTAAAAACTAATAATTGGATTATAACCACAGGATGACCACTATGCTTAGTGATGAGACAACTTATAAAAGGGTAGCTAGATATGATATAACGAAGGCATATACAAAAGTTGATTGGCAATTATATGATTTATTACTTGAAGGAATTATTACTAAAACTGAATTTGAATATCTTTCAGTTGAATATCCTTTGACGCCATCGATTTTTGGAATACCCAAAATACATAAAAGTGTCTCTAACCCCCCTCTGAGACCAATTGTCTCTGCAAAGCAGTCAAAGATGGAATCGATAGCTCATTTTGTGGATGTAAACTGTAAGGAGATTGTAGCAAACATTAAGTATATTTTAAAGGATTCATGGCATTGTCTAGAGTTGCTTAAAAATTACAACAAGTACAATTTAAATGATATTCATTTGGTAACCATAGATATTATTAGTTTATTTTCTGTGATTCCTTTGGAAGAAGGTTTGCAATTATTTGAAAACAGTTTAGAGGTTTTTGGAAATTTTCACACAGTAAAACGTAAGTTACTTGTGGATTTGATGGAATTGGTGCTGAAAAATAATTTCTTTCAACACGAAGGTGAATATTATCAGCAATGTTCAGGTGTGGCGATGGGAGCAAGATGTGCTCCCATATATGCAAACCTGGTTCTAGCAATGTGGGAGAAACAGAATGTATTTGAAAGTTGTTATTGGCCGAAGATAGATTTGTATTTAAGGTTCTTAGACGACATACTAATTTTTTGGAGGGGAAGTAGGGAAGAACTAGACAATTTTATTGAATACTTGGAAGGTAGTACAACATTTTTGAGATTTACATACAATATGAAGTATGACAGCTGCGAATTTTTGGATATAAAATTGTATAAAGTTGACAATAAAATAGATTCAACCATTCATCGTAAAAAAACTTTTTCGAACTCTTATTTGCATTTTGATAGCTGTCACCCTTACTTTCAGAAACGGAACTACGTGAAAGGTCAAATGGTGAGGCTATCGAGAATAATAAGTGATAACTCTGAATTTTGTAGGGAGATAGCAAAATTGGTGAATATGTTCTTGGAAAGAGGATATCCAAGAAAATTTGTTGAAAATATTAGAGATGAAATATGTAATAAGAGAGAAGATATTTTTAAACCAATATTATTGTATGGTATACTTAACAAAAATGAACAGAGAAATTCATCTATTAGAAAATCAGGAGCTTTTGTATTATCCTATAACAACAACATTAATCATTTTACTGATAGTATTAGGGAATGTTTTGAAAAAGTTTTCACTAATCAAACTGATATTTTGCAGTATATAGGTAGTGTTCCTTTGATAGTTTTTAGTAAAGGAAAAAATTTAAAAAACTATTTTGAAAGTGAAAAATTCTAAGATGAGAAAATGTGGTTTTTGTAGGTGTTGCAGATTCATTAACGATGGGCCTTATGTTACAATTAAGGGGTACAACAGAACCCTAAGATGCCCAGGATATGTTAACTGTAACACAAAATTGGTTGTATATTTAGCTACGTGTCTCTCATGTTCTGCATTCTATATAGGAAAAACTAAAAGGAAACTTAGGGATAGAATAGCAGAACATAATAGGGATATTAAAAATAAGAAAACTACCAATTCTTTGTATACACATAGTACAAAATGTAAAGAATTTAAGAGATTTTTGTTCTTTGCTACTGACAGGGTACCATATAATAATAATAATAGTGAAGGGGATGTAAATACACTACTTGAGGCGAAAGAATGTTTGTGGCAGCTGAGGTTGAATTCCTGTACAAAACCAGGAATAAATGAACATACATCAGTTGTTCGTTATCTAAAAATGAAATCAAATGTTATATAGAAATTATTATTTTTTAGTTAGAAATCATAGTACATATGTAAATATTTACATTTAGCTAATTATCTACTTGTTTTTTATTATAGTTTTATTTTAATATGATAAAGAACAAACATTCTTACACATCTTGTACATTCCACACATTTGTATATATATATTTTCTATTATATATTTATATATGTAATAATATCTAATTTATTTTGGTAATTGAAAATTGACTAATTGATTTTTTAACTTATTAATTGTTTATTGGAAATGAATGTGATTGGCTTTGATTTCTTATATAAAGTAGCTGCTCTGATTTTAATGTAACTCTGATGAAACCCATGTTGTAAGTGGGTGAAAGTGCTCAGTTTGTGGTTTAAAATAAATGTTGTTGGTCCGTTTTATTCAATTAGCGTTTTACTTTTTCTTCTTACAAGTGTTCGTTTTTTGTTTATTTTAAAACAAATCCTTATGACTTATGCCTATGTCCGCCAGGGATGCTGTAGTCAAGTGCATCACATTTGGCACGATGAACTTCCACACATCTTGTCGGCTATACAGAACTATTCTTTGTGATGCATACCTATTAGGAATTGGCAGTGCAGACTTCCCTTCAAGGTGTTGAAGATTCATATGTGGTATGTCTTTTTGTGTTGCATCCAGTCAATACAGAAGCCATTGACAACATTGATGGCATGGATTTGTGGCATATGTGCCATGCAAACCTCTCAACTGGCCAGGATTGTCCCTGAATTCAACTCCAGGTATAATACTGTCCCTCTTAACCCTTCCAAAGACAGTTTGTTTTTTTGAAAAGAGGAGGTGAATTCCCCTTATAGAATACTGGTAGTCATTACAGTTGTACACATCTGTTCCTGCAGAACATGTATATTGACTGAAACTCGCATATTTTGCCAATGTCACAGATTAATGTTAATATTTTAAAATTGTTCCTGATTGTGTCTGCTTCTGTCAGCATTTGTCCATGAGTCTGTTGCTATGTGTCCATGATTGGTTGTGAGGTATGCTGACATTTCAGTAAAATTCAAGGTGATCACTTCACAACATGCACATACCCCCTATTGTATATACCATCATTGCTAAATATTCTCTCCAGTGAGCATGTCAGTGATGTTTATATTACAATCATTCATCTCTGTTGACATCTAACTTTATGTGACAGTCACGTATATACTATCATGTCTGATGATATAAATATACTCACACAGGAAGTTTAAACAGCAGTATGTACTGTGCTTATTTACATATGTACTTAATGTTATGCTACTGACTTGTCTTGGAAGTGTGCATACATTGACATGTCCTATCTTGGGTACATTGCCGTATTTTACATGCCCTGTTCCTCTTTCTTCATTCTTATAATTAATGTCTGTGGCCATTTAATCAGCACACTTTTCTTGGCTAGTGTATTTATGTTTCATTTTATTTGCCCTTGCTGCTCTTCCCATCATCTATTATTTCAGTCTCCAAATAATTATTGTAGTGTACATTGCACTGAATACACTTTATTCTGTAACATGTTAATACTGCAGTCATTGCAGTATTTTCAACCCCTAGTAGTCACTGTGGCTGTCCACACAATCTCTGCACTGAATACACTTTATTCTGTAACATGTTAATACTGCAGTCATTGCAGTATTTTCAACCCCTAATAGTCACTGTGGCTGTCCACACAATCTCGCAGAGCAGGTTTGCCCATAGGCAAACTTGTATGCATCTACTGTCTACATTTGTGATGCTCTGCATAGTTTCCTGGCTGGCAGTACTGTTGTTGACTAGAAAATCTTGCTTGTATTCTTGTAAGTGGAATGCACGGCATGTATATGTGATTAGCACTGCTGCTTATTGTGTTAGCATGTAAATGCCATGTAGGTTTCGTACGAAGTGTACAGAGAGTTTATTGAATCCCTAGGATTATGTGGTCAGCAGAAGCATTTGGCTGTATGCAGAAGCTTTGGAACAAGAGGTGCAAGCCATCCTTTGCAAAGTAGGTAGTACTATCAGGCAAACACCTCCCAAGATTACACATACTGGATCCCCAGGGATGACAACAATATGCAGCCAGTTGTCGAAGCCAATTATTTTCTATTTTCTGTAGTGATTGTCATTACAGTAATGGATCCACTGCAGTGGAGAATGTGCTTGCAGCTGGGATACAGTGTCACAGTGGTCAGTGTTAATAAGGGTAGGATGTCTTCTCAGACTTTTATAGTGCATTGGTAAAGTTGGAAAATGAGGAGTGTTACAGGATGATCTTATTATATATTCCATTGTTTGTGATGTGCTTTTTAGGATGATGTTGCTTTGCCATGTTCAGCTGAGCAGCAATTCACATTTACAGGAGGATCAGCAGGTTCTTTGTTGAGGCTTCTTGTTCAGCTTCGTAGCACAAGAAATCTGGACCGAAAATAGTGGGGGGGAAAGGCCCCAAAACAGGGACAGATTTAGAAAGCTACTAGACAAGCAGATTTTATGTTATGTATTTTTTTTAAAGGTTATGAAGTCTGAAACTCAAATGTCCATCATTTTTAGTGACATTTCTAAGTGCCACCTATCTGCTTAATTTCCAGACTATCCAGAAATTAAAAAGATTGTCTGGTAGTCTGGAAAACACTGTACAAACTCCAGTATTCGGTTTCAAAAAAGAAACAGATTATTGGAAGATGTTCATCGTGTTTCACTGTTGCAGTCATTACTCTTGGATTATCGTGCTGGCAGGCTACCCGCAGTTGGCCCGAGTTCCAAAGTCTAGGTCCGGCATCGGTTGCTGTCACCTCTTCCCTGACGTCAGTGCGCCAGGGGTATAAAAGATGCAGCTGATGCCATTTTCTTCAGTCTTTCTTGCCGCGCGGTGCCCGAAGCAAAAGCAGTTCGCAAGTGCCGGTTGGCCGACTCCTGAGATTTTCAAAGCTGAATTTCAGAACCGAAGTCTTCATTAAAGCTAAGTACCCCATTGGGGAAACGTTTTTCTTGCTCCAGACCGATGTCAGAAAAAGTTAACAATTGTATTTCTTGTGGGAAGCAAATACCTCATAAGGATTTTCACTCTTACTGTATTCCTTGCCTAGGCCCTGATCATAACTTTGCTAGCTGTCGGTATTGTTCTAGATTCAACCAACGCACTATCAAGCGTCGGTTCGATTTTGCTTTTCATTACTTTGGCTGAAGATTTAATTATATAATGCCGGCGGATCAGCCGACAATCGGAGTTTACAAAAAACGCAAGGACAAGGATAGGCATCCGAGGTCCAAAACCGAAGACGAAGCCTCTTCTAGGCCAGTCGCCGGTTCTCAGTGAGTCACTTTCGTTGGCGCCCGCTACCTCAGAGCCACAGGCCACTACCAACTCCCACGTGGAGCCAACTGGGTCTCTGGATATCCAAAAACACACGACCAGCAACCCTAGGATATAACCACGATCCACAAATTTCCTTTAAAACAAGTTTATTGCTCCAACCAAAGGTCTTAACACGATTTGTTAAGCGCTTTCATGTATACACATACACTTCATCAGAACAAAGAAAAATATCAAGAACAATAGTTTAAATACTGAAAAGACCGCCAAAAAACATCCACCAGGTTAAATATATTAAACTTAATCAACGCTGCTATTTAAAGCAACAGCGTCAAATATAACCTAAAATGTCATGCTGTTGTGAATACAGTTCACAGGGCTCCAAGCCCATAAAATTCAAATTGATGGGAATAAAATAACCTCATGAAAAGATACAAATATTGATGAACACAATACAATTAAAACAAGCCTTACAAATAAAAATAAACATACATTGATCTCAAATACCATAAATAAAAAAAACATATAAACATATACCTTCCTCAAATCACAAACAAGGTACTTTGTGGATGTTAAGTATATGAAAAATACTAAATTCATATACAATAATAGTCCATACAGCATTTTCCATATACAAATATATTTTTAAAAAATATATATATACAATCAACTTGTCACAACTTTTGTGTCTGCTTCTGTTTGTTCAAAAAATGTTTCTTAAGTATTCTCAAAAAATGTTTCTTAAGTATTCTTTATAAGTGGTTTGGTGGGGATCATCTCATTTAAACCTGGATGGCATGAAGCATTGAGCTTCAGTTGCCATTTAATTTCCTTCTCACCCACCCAACTTTTTATATCACCCCCTCTTGGGTTGCCTTGAGCCATGTCCAAAATAGCAAACTTGAATTTTTTACAAGTATTACTACCCAAAATATGACGAGACAACGCATTGTTCACGTCCTGCTTTTTTATACAATACACATGATCGTATATCCTATTTTTAAACTGCATATCAGTTTTTCCGACATAAAAACAGGGACATGAACAGCACATGGCTAAGTAGACCAAGTGTCGAGACTGACAATTCCCATTTATGAACCAAATTTTGTTCTTATTGATATTCTTAAGTGTGTAGCATTTCCCCTCAAAGATATGCACACATTGTGTACAGCAACCACATTTCTTAGTCCCTTTGTTGTTCTTGTGTTTGTTTTCATTATGCCTACCCGATTTAAACTCAATAATTCTTTTAGTGTTAAACCCCGTTTTGTATACAAAGGTAGGCCTCTCAGAAATGTAGGGCTGAATGTCCTCGTCGCTAGTAATAATATTCCAGTTGGTGTTAATAATGTCTTTAACCTTACCTACGTGTTTACCATATTTCAAAATAAAGGATTTCGACAAAAATCGTCCATCACTTTTTACCAACATATCTTTTGTATTATTAGTCCCACTGACATGGGGATCCGGGGGGGATATAGTTAACCCTTTCCCCAGTAATGGAGTATACTTTTTACCCCATTCACTAACCACATATTGCGTCACATCCTTAATCATGTGTATTGGGTAACCTTTGTCCTCAAACATCTTCCCAATAAATTCCACTTCTTGTTTCATCTTACTTTCCATAGATGTCATTCTTGCAGCCCGTATGCACTGTCCCTTCAGTATACTACATTTCTGTGCGTACGGATGTGTGCTACTAAAATCAAGATATCCATTGCTAAATGTATCTCCTCTCTCTCTTCACCACGATCTCGCTCCTTCCTTCAGCTTTACCGCAAATTTAAAAATGACCGAACGGTGTTTTGGCGCATGCGCATACCAGCGGAAAGACGCTGGCATGAAAAAAACGTGAAAAAAGTAAGTTGGCGCATGCGCAGAACAGCTGAAGTACGCGGACGTGTAAACACACGGAAAAAAAGTTAAATTTCAATTAAATTTCAATTTAAGGGTCGCGGGCCGCGGGCCGCATGGAAGAGCTCTGAGGGCCGCGGGTTGGACACTCCTGCTCTAGACAGATGGGGGAAAAAAGTATACACTTCTGCCACCCTGGCTGTAAGGGCTTTAAATTGTCAATTTCATATGCTTAAATATCAGCAATATTTAATGTCACTACTTAAACAGAAAATGTTGACAAATACTGAATGTTCAGAGAACAAGGAATTGCAGGATTTATTGCATGTAACTGAACAAGTGGGAAAGCATACTTTGCAATGTGGTTATGATTCACTGGAGGCCTCTTGCAGGGCCTCTGTTACAGGTTCTGTTATTAGAGGGCTTGCTTGGTTAAAGGAACAAAATCTGCCTGATCATGTTAAAGCAAAATTATTAGATGCACCATTACAGCATGATACTTTGTTTGGTACTAAAGCAGAAGAGGTGTTGAAAAAATGGAGGATAAAGCAAAATCCATCCAGACAGTCAATGATTTCTTACAGGTACAGCCACCTAGGTTTAGCAGGAATTGGGCTTCTAAAAATTGGTCCTTTCCAGTCTCAGACAGACCACAAAGAGGTAGATACAGACGTCCCAGAGGCAGATCTTAGCCCCAAGGCTCATACAGGCCTAAACAATGGGGTGATCCTACCTCCAAAAGCGGAGAAGACAAATCACAGTCTTACAGGAAACAGTCCCAATGACTTTCCTCTACCATTTCCAAGCAGTTTCCTTTTGACAGCCCCCTTGGGGGGAAAACTAGCACTTTTTTCATCAAATTGGCAAATTGTTACCCAATACAAATGGGTTCTGAACATAGTGTCCCAAGGCTACAGGTTCCACTTTCACACCCTACCAAGGTCAAAGGGCATGCCAGACCTGCCACACAATCAATGGGCAGAGGCACAAAAACAAATTACAGCCCTCATGGACATGAGGGCCATTCAGCAAGTACCACAACAAGAGCAGGGGCAAGGATTTTACTCCCAACTTTTTCTAGTACCCAGGAATGACAAAACCTGGAGACCAATTCTGGACCTATCTATACTAAATACGTTTCTGGAAGTTCCAAAATTCAAGATGTTGACTCTTCAGCAGCTACTGCCCATGCTGGGCAAGAGGGCTTGGCTAGTAACTTTGGACCTAAAAGAGGCATGCCTGCATGTCCCAATCAGACAATCTTGCAGAAGATACCTCAGATTCATAGCTGGCTTAATGCATTACCAATTCTCTGCACTGCTCTTTGGCTTATCTACTGCGCCCAGGGTCTTTACAAAATGCCTGGCACCAGTAATTGTGTTTTGCAGACAAAAAGGAATTCAAATTTATCCCTACTTGGACGACTGCCTAATTCAAGCAGAGAACAAAGACACTCTTCTAAAGCATCTGACATTTGTAAAAAGATTACTAATTGGCCTAGGGTACACAGAAAAAGAAAAGAAATCAAAACTAGTGCCCTCTCAAGAGATAATATTCCTGGGCGCAAGCTTAAATACAACTGCCCAGATGGCTTATCTCACGCCAGACAAACAAAAACAACTGACTACTTACTTCAAGAAATTGGCAACAAAAACCCACTTATCTGCAAGGAAAAACCTGCAGACCTTGGGTTTCATGGCATCCTGCATTCTACTAATTCCATATGCCAGACTGCATATGAGGAAACTACAATGGTATCTGAAAAGTGTTTGGACTCAGCATTGCCACAGCCTGGAGACAGTAATTGCACTCATTCCCTGCCTACAACAGGAGTTTCGATGGTGGGCAGAAGCCTGTCACCACAACAAGGGTCTGCCATTCAGTTTACCCACAGCCAGACAAACACTGATTATGCCTGGGGGGCCCATATGGCACGAAAATGTATTCAGGGCACATGGCCTGCAAACCAGATGCATATTCAGATCAATCAAAACGAGATGCTAGCTGTTCAAAATTCCTTGACAGCTTTCAAGGACCTGCTTCATCCAGGAGAATTACTGATAAAGACAGACAACACTACGGTCATGTGGTACATAAACAAGCAGGGAGGTACTCATTCCTACCCCCTCTGCAGACAAGCAGTGACATTATGGGGCACAGCATTGGCCTTTTAAGTTCACCTGCAAGCACAATTCCTGCCAGGAAAAACAAATACTCTGGCAGACGAACTAAGCAGAAACCTCATGGATCCCCACGAATGGAAACTGGATCCACAAGTCTTCAGGATGATAATAAGGAAATGGGGATGCCCAGACATGGATCTATTTGCCTCCCCTCACAACTGTCAATTGCAGAGATTTTGCACAAGGATTTACCACAAGCAAGCATGGAAAGTGGACGCCCTATCATTCAGCTGGAAAAATCTAACCATGTATGCTTTTCCCCCACTACCTCTCCTTCCCAGAGTACTCCTAAAGGTCAGACAAGAGAAGCCAAAAATTATTCTGATTGCACCAGACTGGCCACGCCAGCACTGGTACCCAATCCTGAAGAGCTTGTCTCAAGGACCAGCATGGATATTGCCTCAAACTTCTCACTTACTGACCCAACAAGACAATCAGGTCCTGCACAGCCAACTCAGGACCTTAAATCTGGCAGCATGGCGGATAATGTAGCCATTCTGAACACCCCTCTTTCAAAAGCTGTTATGGATGTTATCTCGGAGGCCAGGAGGCCCTGTACCAGGAAGTCTTATGCAGAAAAATGGAAGAGATTCTGTGCTTGGAACCAGGAACAAGGCATTGACACGACTGTACCAAACATTCCCCAGATTTTACAATACCGGACTGAGATGCTGAACAAAGGCCTTTCTTTCTCATCAATTAAGATTCATGCCTCTGCCATTTCTGCACATTACAATACAGAACCACCTATCTTTTCTCACCCTTTAATAAGGCAGTACCTCAGAGGGGCCAAAAACATTAGGCCTCCAAGGAGAGCACCAATTCCAGCCTGGGAACTCAATTTTGTTTTAGAAAAATTCACACTGCCCCCTTTTGAGCTAGCATCAACAGCGGATATTAAATTCTTATCCTGGAAAACAGCTCTGCTCCTAGCCATTACCTCTGCAAGGCGAGTCTCGGAGTTACAAGCACTCATGGCTGTGGAACCTTTCATCATTTTTCATCCAGGCAAGGTTTCTCTGAGGACAAACCCTATATTTATGCCTAAGGTGGTGTCCAGTGTGGCCCTCAATCAAACCATTCACTTGCCTACCTTTTACCCAAATCCACAGAACAAGGGTGAGAAAATTCTGCATTCTTTGGACATACACAGGCAGTTACGTTTCTACTTGGACAGAACTAAAGCTTTCAGAAAGACTGAGCAACTTCTAGTGTCATATGCTGCAGGATCACAAAGAAAGGCGATCTTAAAACAGACTATTTCTAAACGGATAGGCCATTGCATCCTTTTTTGCTATTCTCAACATGGCAAATCAGTGCCTAAGGGCATTAGGCCTCATTCCACCAGAGCAGCAGCCTTCCTCAGGGGAGTACCAACCAAAGAAATCTTAGAGGCTGCAACTTGGAGTTCAGTGCACACCTTTACAAAGCACTACCACTTGCCTCTCTACTCTAAGTCCAGAGCAGGCTTTGCCACTGCAGTTCTGCAGGGCCTCATAGCCTCTCCTAATCCTATTTAGCCCAGCCACCCTTCCCCAGCTTTGGGATTCAACCCAAGAGTAATGACTGCAACAGTGAAACACGATGAACATAGTACAGTTGTGTACCTACCCTAAATGTAGATGTTCGAGTGTATTCACTGTTGCATTTCAGGTTACCCACCCACCTTCCCCCTTCTCTTTGCTGGGACTTATCTGCACTTCTCTATCCTATACAACCTTTTTGGTGTATTTGCTTGTAGATGAAGGAAATGGTATTTTTGTGTATGCATTTCTTATTGATATATTTTTCAGCCAACCTATTTGGGGCTCCTGACATATGGGGCAAGAAAAACTGAAGAAAATGGCGTCAGCTGAATCTTTTATACCCCTGGTGCACTGATGTCAAGGAAGAGGCAACAGCAACCGACGCCGGACCTAGACTTTGGAACTCGAGCCGACTGCGGGTAGCCTGCCAGCAGGATAACCCAAGAATAATGACTGCAACAGTGAATACACTCGAATATCTGCATTTATGGTATGTACACAACTGTACCTTTCTTAAATCGGCTGATTTACTATACTTTTTTACAGGTAAAATACACAGTTTCTAGTTAGTTAGTTGTGTTCTTTCTTGATTTAAATCTTTCTGTTAAGTTGTGCAAATTTATTCACTCTGTTTTCCCTATTTGTGCCTTCCCTTTCCTATTGTAGGACCTTTAACCTGTTAATTAGTCTTAAAAAAAGTGATCTATAGTTAGATTTTTTAAAATTATATTTAATAGTTATATTGCTGTGATTACCATTGTTGGAGTTGCTGTTACTTTGAAATTTTTTAGTGCTTAATGTTAATTATTAATGGATAAGGCCTAAGTATTTAGAAAACTATGCGGATCTAGGCACAAGATCCATCCATGGAACACTTGCATTTTATGCTTTGCTTGCCTGGGGCCAGATCACTTGAAGGAATAATATGATATTTGTAAGTTCTTAATCAAAAGACACATTTCCTTTTGGCAGATGCCCCTTAAAAATTTAGACAAATAAAGACAAGAAGAAGAGAGAAATGCAGAACATTACAGCATGATACATCTCCTCCAAAGCTACCAAGTTCAGAACAGCAGCTAGCCAAGACCCCCAGCTGTCTGGCACCAACCCATATTCTGACTCTCCAGAAGGATCCATAACTCAGGTTTATTCACAACTCTCCCCTTAGGGAGTAGCCTTGTCAGGGGTAGTCATTATTCCTGACTTTCTTCAAGGAAAAGAGCAGGGAACTTTTCCTCAGAGAAGGAGTTGTTCAGGTACATGGGGTTCAGACCTACCTGTACCATGTCTTCCTAGTTATAGTTTTATCAAAAGTCACTCTATGCAGTACAGCTTGGACTGTGTGATGATGGCCTTCATAAAAGCACAGACTTGAGGCAAGTGTCATAGTGTCTCCCTCTGTCTCTAGTGCAGACAGGCCAGAACCTGATTTTTTCCTTCTTCATTTCCTTCCTCAGGCCTTTTTCTGGCGTCAGTAGTCTTGGATCCAACTGTGATACCAGTACAGTATGTATCACTGACAAAAAGGCACCACCCTTTGACACTCACTTTCTTGGGTCCCTTCAGTATCAAGAGTGACTGGGCCCTGAGAGGTAAATAGTGATCTTTCTGTGTAGTGTTGTCTTCAGTTTCATCAGATCTGTCTGCCATATCTGACACTTCGTCATTCAGTCCGTGTGTGACCTTGCGATCAGTGTTCCCTGATGTTGGGCCATCATCTGTGTAAACTTCTTGATCTCCAAGGTTGGTTTTTGTGCTAGCTTCCTCGCCACATGTAGTCACTTTGTTAGTGTACAGGGTTTTGGACAGTTTGACTGCCTTGACCAGTCATCAGGACAGAACAGATGTTTGATTTCTTTTGGCTGTGTTCCTCAACACCCAATAACTAATAGCTTTTAGCATTGCTCATGAGTTCTGTTAGAGAGCTTTGCAGAACCTCAGAAAAGACACCCTTCAGGATCAAATCCATTTTCCTCCCATTTGGATGATTTCCAACCCAAGGTGTCTAAGAAGAAGTGCAAGAAAAGGCACCAGAGTCAATTACCCAGTAGTCAGACTTTGATGAAAGTAAGGGTTCCCCTCAGTTCTGTCCAGATGGCCTAGGTTTGGGAAAATTCTGGAATTAATAAGGTAAAGAGTAATTCACCTGAAGACTCCCTCTCTGAATGAGGACTTCTGATGGAGGTTTTTTGCATTGCCCTTCTACATCTTGAGTGGCTCCCCATGCTGACCACATGATTGACCTGTTAGTTGGAAGGGCTTGATTAGAATTTGATATAGCTGAGCGAGGCCAAGGAAGCCAGACAAGATACTGCATCCTCCTTAAGACAGGCCATTTTGGAGTAAGGGTGATTTTGCTTATTCCGTGCTAGCAAGTAGCAGCAGCAGTGATCAGGAGAAAAAATCCCTCAGATGTGAGCGCATTCTATAGGTAGGGACTCCATAGGGGATGGGCAAAATAGGAAATGTGTCTTTATATCAGGTACCTTTGCCATTCACAAGCTTTAAATTACCTGAAACGCATGAAACAGTTCCACCATGGGCAGAACCTAGATGCAATGAGATGGCCAGTGACACAGGGCACACTCAAAACAGTTGGGGAAACAGGAGTCCAATGTGCTCACTTTCTACCTTCTTCATTATGTAATGTAGCTGATGGAGTGGCTAGGTCTTAGAGAACAGAGAGGGGTTGACTTTCCCTGCACCAAACTGCACGGATGACTGTCATGTAGGATAGATGGTTCAAGGAGATAGTATCCAAAGACTGTTTCATTTCCTCTTCCCAGTTGCCCAAACTGTCCTTCCTTTCATTTCCAGATATGCTCTGTCAAAAGAGAGTGGCAAAAACAGGTGTTTCAAACCTTCCATCCAAAAGAGCCATCAGGCCGGTCCCACCAAACCAGAGAGGGCCAGAGTTTGTTCAAGATGAACCTATGGCAAATCCTAGGTCTCAGACGCCTAAATCAGTATGCCAAGAAAAGCAGCTTTAGGGTGATCTTGATGCAGTCCATCTTTCCATGTCTTCAGGCTGGGGATTGGAGGTGCTTATGGGATTTGTAGTACACTTACTTGCAAATCAAAACTGTTAAGATTTCCAGGAGATTTCTGCTCTTCTGGATTGTAGATGGTAATTACCAATGTTGAGCCCTGCCATTCTAACCAACCACAGCCCCCAGAGTGTTCAAAAAATGCATGGTAGTGGTTGCCTCTCACGTGAGGCTCAGAAGAATTTGTATATTCCCTTTACTAGATGATTGGCTGCTCATCTGTGCCACCAGAGAGTCACTCATTGAGGCAAGGGACTACTTGCTGCAGCTTTGTCTCTCCTTAGGAGAGTCCATAAACAAGGGATGATCATAGCCAGAGCCCACTAGGCATTTGGTGCTTTAAATGCCATCTGGACTCCATTGATATGTTGGCCAAATGTCCAGAAGAATGCAAACTCCCAATTCAAATTCCTGATGTTCATCGTGTTACACTGCTGCAGTCATCACACTTGGGTTATCCTGCCGTCAGGCAGTCCCGCAGTCGGCCCGAGTTCCAAAGTTTTGGTCCGGCGTCGGTTGCTGTTGCTTCTTCCCTGACATCAGTGCGCCAGGGGTATATAAGAGGCATCCAAAGCCATTTTCTTCTGTCTTTGTTGCGGTGCCCGAAGCAGAAGCAGTTCGCAAGTGCCGGTCGGCCAACTCCTGAGATTTTCAAATCGAATTATAGACCGAAGTCTTCAATAAAGCTAAGTACCCCGTTGGGGAACCTTTTCTTGCCTCAGTCCGATGTCAGAAAAAGTTAACAATTGCATTTCTTGTGGGAAGCAAATACCTCAAGGATTTTCCTTCTTATTGTATTCCTTGCCTAGGCCCTGACCACGATGTCACTGGTTGTCGGTTTTGTGCTAGGTTTAATAAACGAACTATCAAACGTCAGTTTGATTTCGCCCGACATTACTTTGGTAGGAAATTCAATTATACCATGACGTCGGAGCAACCGACGACTGGCATGCATAAAAAAAGCAATGATAAGGACAGGCAGCCTAGACCCAAACCAGACTCCGAGGCCTCTGCTGGGCCTGTCGCCGGTTCTCCAGTCTTCAGTGAGGTGCCTATGCAGCCCCTGACGACTGCTGATTTAGAACCACAGACGGCTTCTGATTCACAAATGGAGAGCACTAGGCCGCTGCAGCCTTCTTCATTAGAACTTTCCAACTCCAGAGCAGAAGGAGATTCCGGTGCAGTAGAAACGCCTTCGGTTGCAGACTGTGTCTTCACACCGAATACACTCACCATTAAATCTTATGCTAAGCTAAAAACTCCATTAAAAACAAAAAAGACTGTGCATCAGTCTCCAGTGCAAGGTCCTATGCCTAAGAAACAGATGCTTAAGATGGCTGAAGATTTAATTACCCTAATCAGGGGTTCCCATCCCCCTCCTGATAAAAGGCCAAGACAAGAGGAAGATTATGCTTCCTCTGACTAGGTTTCCATTTCCTCAGATACCTCAGAGAACAGAAATACTCTTTTCCCCTTTATGAAGATTCTGATGCTGAAGAGTCTATTCCCACAGCATCTCCTCCAGAAGACTACCCCTTTGGAGAAACTTTACATACTATGAGGGAACATTTTCACTGGGAAGGCCAGGATTACTCTGATTCTAAGAAAAGGCTCCGAGAGTTCCTTTTACTTCCCCAGCACAGGCCGCTTGCAGTCCCTCCTGTGTTAGACATTGTGGATGATGTTTACTTAGAATATAGTCTTAATCCAGACTCTCTACCTCCTGTTCCAGCCAAACCAGACAGATACTGCATAGTCCCTGACTCACACAAGTTCCTATATAAAAGCCCTGTTTCTGACCCAGAAACAATTTCCCAGGGTCCCAAAGGGTTTAAGGCCTCTATTGCTAAAAATCCTGTACCTTCTGAAAGGGATTCCAGAGCACTAGATAGATGGGGAAAGAAGGTGTACACCTCAGCTACTCTAGCTATGAGAGCCTTGAATTGACAGTTCCACATGCTGAAATATCAACAATTCCTGATGTCTCAATTAAAACAAAAAATGAGCACACATTCAGAGCAGCCTGATTTTAAGGAAATGCAGGATCTGTTGCATGCAGCTGAACAGGTGGGCAAACATACTTTGCAATGTGGATTTGATTCATTAGAAGTTTCCTGTAGAGCAGCAGTGACTGGGTCTGTCATATGTAGGCATGCTTGGTTAAAAGAACAAACCCTACCAGATCATGTTAAAGCAAAGTTACTGGATGCACATTTACAACAGGGTGTTTTATTTGGTGTAAAAGCAGAAGAGGTTTTAAAGAGGTTTTAAAGAAAATGGAGGATAAGGCAAAATCTATGCAGACGGTCAAGGATTTTTTACAGGTTCAACCCCCTTCCTTCAGCAGAAATTGGCCAACAAAAAAATGGTCCTTTCCAGCATCTGACTGACCACAGAGGGGCAAATACAGACGCCCAAGGGGCAGAGGTCAATCGCAAGGCCCTTACAAACCTCACCAATGGGGAGCTGCTACCCAGAAAGGAGGGGAAGACAGGCCCCAAACTAACAGAAGACAAACACAGTGACTTAATCCTCAGACTGCCAAGCAAATCTCTCTTGGCAGCTCCCTTGGGAGGAAATTTAGCTCTTTTTGCAGACAACTGGCACATCATCACAAAAGACAAATGGGTCCTAAACATTGTTTCACAAGGATACAAATTCCACTTTCACACCTTGCCAAGGATAAAAGGAATGCCAAACCTGCCACCAAATCAATGGGCGGAGGCACAAAAACAAATTACAGCTCTCATGAACATGAGAGCCATTCAACAGGTAACTACACAGGAGCAAGGACAAGGATTTTACTCTTTCTAGTCCCCAGAAAGGACAAAGCCTGGAGATCCATTCTGGACCTTTCAGTTCTAAACACCTATCACCAAGTACCCAAATTCAAGATGCTCACACTACAGCAGCTTCTTCCCATGCTGGGCAAGAAGGCTTGGCTAGTAACGTTGGATCTCAAGGAGGCATACCTGCATGCCCCTATCAGACAAAATTGCAGAAGATACCTCCATTTCATTGCAGGTTCAACTCATTATCAATTCTCTGCACTGCCCTTTGGCTTATCTACTGCACCCAGGGTCTTCACAAAATGCCTGGCACCAGTAATTGCATACTGCAGACAAAGAGGAATTCAAATATACCCATACTTGGACGACTGCCTTATTCAAGCAGAAAGCAAGGACATTCTTTTAAAGCATCTGGCGTTTGTCAAACACCTTTTAAGTTGCCTAGGGTACACAGTAAACGAAAAGAAATCAAAACTAGTGCCCTCACAGAACATAACATTCTTGGGTGCCAGCTTGAATACAATGGCCCAGATGGCTTACCTCACGCCAGACAAGCAACAACAGCTGACTCAATACTTCAAAATGATGGCAACAAAGACCCAACTCCCTGCAAGAAAAATTCTGCAGGCCTTGGGATTCATGGCATCTTGCATACTCCTAATACCATTTGCAAAACTGCATATGAGGAAATTACAATGGTACCTGAAAAGCGTATGGACTCAGCACAGCCACAGCTTGGAAACAATGATACCACTCATTCCCTGCCTTCAGCAGGAGTTTCTATGGTGGGCACAGGCATGTCACCTCAACAAGGGTCAGCCTTTCACCTTACCCACAGCCAGGCAAACTATCACGACAGATGCGTCGGACTATGCCTGGGGAGCACACATGGCAGAACAGTGCATTCAGGGCAAATGCGCTACATATCAAAGGCATCTGCATATCAATTAAAAAGAAATGCTAGCTGTACAGAATGCCCTAACAGCTTTCAAGGACCTCTTACATCCAGGACAACTCCTAATAAAGACGGACAATACCACAGTAATGTGGTACATAAACAAACAAGGGGGCACACACTCCTACCCCCTATGCAGGCAAGCAATGACCTTGTGGAACACAGCACTGACTTACCAAGTTCAACTACAAGCACAATTCCTGCCAGGAAAGGAAAACACATTGGCAGACGACCTAAGCAGAAACATCATGGATCCCCATGAGTGGAAACTGGATCCACAAGTATTTGCAATGATAACTCAAAAATGGGGACGCCCAGACATAGATCTGTTTGCCAACCCCCCCAAACTACCAACTTTGAAAATTTTGCACAAGGACATTCCACCCACTAGCTTGGAAAGTGGACGCCCTCTCATTCAGTTGGAAAACATTAACAGTGTATGCTTTTCCTCCACTGCCTCTTCTAGCAAAGGTGCTGCTGAAAGTCAGATTAGAGAGACCACAAATAATACTCATTGCTCCAGACTGGCCACGCCAACACTGGTATCCAGTACTAAGGAACATGGCCCATGGCCCACCATGGATTTTACCCCAAATTCCTCACCTGCTCACTCAGCAAAACAATCAGATTCTACACAACCAGCTCAAGACCTTAAATCTGGCTGCATGGCAAATTACCTAAACAACCAGCCAACACCTCTATCTAAAGCTGTTATGGATGTCATTCTGGAGGCCAGGAGGCCCAGCACCAGGAAAACCTTTTCAGACAAATGGAAAAGATTTTTCACCTGGAACCAGGCTAAAGGCCAAAACCCACTTGCTCCAAACATTCCTCAGATTCTGCAATATTTAAGTGAGATGCTGCACAAAGGACTTTCCTTTTCATCTATTAAGATCGCCGCCTCAGCGATTTCAGCTCACTACAACATGGATCCTCCTTTATTTTCACATCCACTCCTAAGACAGTACCTCAGAGGGGCTAAGAACATAAGACCGCCCAGGAGAGCACCAACACCAACTTGGGATCTCAACTTTGTTTTGGAAAAACTTAACACTACCACCCTTTGAACCAGCTACTTCAACTGATTTAAAGTTTCTTTCACGGAAAACTGCCCTGCTACTAGCAATAACTTCAGCTAGAAGAGTCTCAGAGCTACAAGCCCTAATGGCAGTGTAGCCTTTCCTCATTTTTGATCAAGACGGTCTCTCTACGGACTAACCCTTCCTTTATGCCGAAGGTGGTATCCAGTGTGGCCCTAAACCAAACCATTAATTTACCCACCTTTTTTTCCAAAACCCCAGAACAAAGGAGAAAGACTCCTGCACTCTTTGGACATTCACAGGCAATTACGTTACTACTTGGATAAAACTAAGGCTTTCAGAAAATCTGACCAGCTCTTTGTATCCTATGCTTCAGGATCACAAGGAAAAGCTATCTCAAAACAGACCATTTCAAAATGGACAGGACATTGTATACGTTTTTGTTACACACATCATGGGAAACCGGTACCTACTAGCATTAGGTCCCACTCCACCAGGGCTATAGCTACATCAACAGCCTTTCTCAGGGGGGATACCAACCAAGGATATTTTGGAAGCTGCAAACTTGGAGCTCAGTGCACACCTTCACCAAGCACTATCACCTGCCTCTATACTGTAAGACTAGAGCTGGCTTTGCCACTGCAGTTCTGCAGGGCCTACTAGCTTCTCTAAACCCTGTTTAACTCCACCACCCATCCTTAGCCTTGGGATTCAACCCAAGTGTGATGACTGCAGCAGTGTAACACGATGAACATAGTACAGTTTTGTACCTACCATAAATGTAGATGTTCAAGTGTTCACACTGCTGCAGTCCAGGTTACCCTCCCTCCATCCCCTCTGAACTAGCTGAACCTTTCTATACCTTTCTATCTCATACAACCTTTGTTGTGTATTTGCTTGTAACTGAAGGTATTATTTGTATTTTTCTGTACATGTTTCATTGGCAATATGTATTGCCCTCCTACTAGGGGGCACCTGACATCTGGGGCAAGGAAAAATTGAAGAAAATGGTGTCGGATGCCTCTTGTATACCCCTGGCGCACTGACGTCAGGGAAGAAGCAACAGCAACCGACGCCGGACCAAGACTTTGGAACTCAGCCGACTGCGGGACCGCCTGACGGCAGGATAACCCAAGTGTGATGACTGTAGCAGTGTGAACACTTGAACATCTACATTTATGGTAGGTACAAAACTGTACTTTCCTCAGCTGCTAAACTTACCTCCTTGAATTGCATTTCTAGACCTGAAGTTGCTGGATGTGAAGACAGTGACAGTCTATTTAGTGCCACACTCCAGATTCTTCATAGGAGTTCTGCAACGTATACTCAAGGTACAGTGATCAGAGACAGAATATAACTTGAGCAAGCCCATTCAAGTAAGGGCTTTATGCAAAAGACATAGTCTGTTGTGGCTAGATAGCCAGAACCTTTCCATAGAATCCCCCTTTGCCCTTCCACTCCTACAGCCACAGGCAAGATGGACACTTCTTCCCAAGGGAGATAAGACATTCTGAAGAGTATACAGTTTAAGAGGCATGGTCTTCCCAAAAGGTCAATTTAAACATAAACTTACTGGAGATGAGGGCAGTCCTAGTGTTGCAGTGCATTCTAGAACCTGCTTCTCCAGTTTGTGATGTTCATCTAAACAGACAATATGGCAGTGATGTAGTATATCAGAAAGCAAGGCAGTATCAAGTTTTTACCATCTGTGTTGGGAGGCATTGAGAGTGTGGGAGTGGGCAATCTCTGCACAATGCTTTCTGATCATAACACACTTATCCATCTGGTTCAGCATCCTGAGAGACTCAAGTGGTGGCTCCTGGTGACAAATATTAAAAGGGAATGAGGACACCCCAGCCTGGTTGCATTGTTCAAAAACAACATATCAGAGAGGACCCCTTTCCCACTTTAATTCTTGCCTCCAATCCTTCATATAGCCTCCTAATTAACCTTATTGTATCAAGGAGTGCAGGTGCTTCCATTGCCCCTACTCATAAAATCCTAGCTTACTCTGTTGAATGTTTTATCTGTATCAAGACCCACCAACAACAGCAGTATGGTTTTACATTCTACTTTCTGGTAGATCATCATTGTATTCCATCCGTCCATTCTCAGCTCATTTTCCCATTTTTGCATACGGGGTCAGGTTGTCACTTCAACAGTGGCAATTATCTAGAGCCAAGGTTTACACTACCAGGTGGCTCCCTTTGACAAAACCACATTGGTCCATATCTGTTAATTTTGGCAACGCATTTGGCATTTTTTTGGCTAGTATAGGCATAAACACTTTATAGTTAAGGTTTAAAATTGAAATGGTTCTGTATACAGCCACCACAGCTTTCTTTCAAGGTGTTGGTGCTTCCCCTCTTTTTAAAGTATTCTTAAACATTATCACCTTCTTCCCTCCTAACTTCCAAACTTCCACAAGAATACCATTGGTTCCTAAAGACTTTCCTGAAGATTGATTATACATCACATTTTTATCTCGTCCCCTCATATGTTAACTGCCATTTGTTGAGCCACATCCCCCTCTAACCTTGGCATAATTAAGTCTTTCATAACTATTTCCATTTATGCTCTTTCTTGATTTCTACATTTATCTGCTTTATATAAATCTTCACAATGTTTCTGAAATATCTGTTAAACCTGTATAGAATCTGTGGTTATTTTTCTTGTAATAAGCACCCTAGGTTTGGCGACAACCCTTTCTACTTTCTACTTCTTAATTTGTTATGCTAAAAGTTGTTGTGCTCTGGAGTTATTATCAAAAAATAGTTCTTTAAAAGCCATCTTTCTAAACTCATGCATATTATCCAGATACTCCTTAATATTTTCTTTAGCACCTGCAATTGAGCCTCTTCTTCTTCTGTGAGATTAACCTTATTGTGCAATACTTTAACCTTTGTCAATCTGTCTAAGTAATTCGTATTACTTCTTAACCATATCACTTTCTGTTCTATTTCTACTCTGTTGTTAAACTCCATTTTCATTTTATTCCATTTGATAGGTATAACTTCTGAAGATATTTCTGTTTTCCCTAATAACTCTCAAGTAATTTCCACTATCCATTCCTTAAATTCCGTTCTTTTTAACAGGTAGGTGTGGAAGCGGCAGTGTCTCATTTGTACTTCATTACCCTGCCTTTTTATATTAGCTCTTATTGGTGCATGATCTGAAATACTTATTGGATATAGGTGAAGCATTAAATGTTCCTTCTTCTTTCGGTTGCTCCCGTCAGGGGTCGCCACAGCAGATCAGCTTTTTCCATGTCTTCCTGTCCTCAGCATCTTGCTGTGTCACACCAACCACCTGCATGTCCTCTCTCATCACATCCATAAACCTTATCTTAGGCCTTCCTCTTTTCCTGTTACCTGGCAAGCTTCATCCTTAGCATCTGTTTCTCAATATACTCTGCATCCCTCCTCAGCACATGTCCAAACCAACATAATCTTGCCTCTCTGGCTTTGTCTCCAAACCTTCCAACCTGGGCTGACCCTATAATATACATATTCCTAATCCTGTCCATCCTCGTCACACCCAGTGCAAATCTTAACATCTTCAACTCTGCCACGTCAAGCTCCGACTCCTGCCTTTTTGTCAGTGCCACTGTCTCCAACCCATATAACATAGCTGGTCTCACTACCCTCTTGTAGACCTTTCCTTTCACTCTTACTGGTACTCGTTTGTCACAAATCACTCTTGACACTCTTCTCCACCCACTCCATCCTGCCTGTACTCTCTTCTTCACCTCTCTTCCACACTCACCATTACTCTGAATTGTTGAAACCAAGTATTTAAAGTCATCCACCTTTGCCACCTCTACTCCCTGCATCCTCACCATTCCTCTATCCTCCCTCTCATTCACACACATATAGTCTGTCTTAGTCCTGCTGACCTTCATTCTTCTTCTCTCTAGAGCATATCTCCACCTCTCCAGGGTCTCCTTTACCTGTTCTCTGCTCTCACTACAGATCACAATGTCATCTGCAAAGATCATAGTCCACGGGGACTCCTGTCTGATCTTGTCTGTCAACCTGTCCATCACCATTACAAATAAGAAAGGGCTCAGAGCTGAACCTTGATGTAACCCCACCTCCACCTTAAACACATCCGTCACTCCCACCACAGACCTCACCGCTGTCACACTACCCTCGTACATATCCTGTACCACTCTTGCATACTTCTCTGACACTCCCGACTTCCTCATACAATACCACAACTCCTCTCTAGACACCCTGTCATATGCTTTCTCTAAATCCACAAAGACACAATGCAACTCCTTCTGACATTCTCTGTACTTCTCCATCAACGCTCTCAAAGCAAACATTGCATCTGTAGTGCTCTTTCCTGGCATGAAACCATACTGCTGATCACTAATTATCACCTCCCTTCTTAACCTAGCTTCCACTACTCTTTCCCATAACTTCATGCCGTGACTGATTAATTTAATCCCTCTGTAGTTACTACAGCTCTGCACATCACCCTTATTCTTAAAAATCAGTACCAAAACACTTTTTCTCCATTCCTCAGGCATCCTCTCACTTTCCAAGATTTTATTAAACAATCTAGTTAAAAACTCAACTGCTATTTCACCTAAACACCTCCATGCTTCCACAGGTATGTCATCTGGACCAACAACCTTTCTGTTCTTCAACCTCTTCATAGCTATCCTTGCTTCCTCCTTGCTAATCCACTGCACTTCATGATTCACTATCCTCACATCATCCAACCTTCTCTCCCTCTCATTCTCTTCATTCATCAGCCCCTCAAAGTACTCTTTCCATCTGCTCAACACACTCTTCTCGCTTGTGAGTATGTTTCCCTCATTATCCTTTATCACCCTTACCTGCTGCACATCTTTACTAGCTCGATCCCTCTGTCTAGCCAATCGGTACAGGTCCTTTTCTCCCTCCTTAGTGTCCAACCTTTTATACAACTCGTCATACGCCTTATCCTTAGCCTTCACCACCTCTCTCTCTTTGCCATGCACTTCATCTCCTTTTACTCTTGTCTACTTTCTTTATCTCTCTGACAATCCCACTTCTTCTTCGCCAACCTCTTTCTCTGTATACTCTCCTGTACTTCTTCATTCCACCACCAGGTCTCCTTGTCCTCCTTCCTCTTTCCAGATGTCACACCAAGCACCTTTCTAGCTACCTCTCTTACTAACTCAGCTGTAGTTACCCAGCTATTCGGTAACTTTTCACTGCCACCTAGTGCCTGTCTTAACTCTTCCCTGAACATCACCTCACAATTACCATTTTTCAGTTTCCACCATTTGATCCTTGGTGCTTCCCTCACACTCATCCTCCTCTTCTTGATCACCAGTGTCATCCTACAAACCACCATCCTGTGCTGCCTATCTACACTTTCCCCTGCCACCACTTTACAGTCTCCAATCTCCTTCAGACTGGCCCTTCTACATAAGATATAATCAACCTCCTTCCTCTTTCCAGATGTCACACCAAGCACCTTTCTAGCTACCTCTCTTACTAACTCAGCTGTAGTTACCCAGCTGTTCGGTAACTCTTCACTGCCACCCAGTGCCTGTCTTAACTCTTCCCTTTACAGTCTCCAATCTCCTTCAGACTGGCCCTTCTACATAAGATATAATCAACCTGTGTGCATCTTTCTCCACTCTTGTATGTCACCCTATGCTCCTCCCTCTTGTTGAAATACGTATTCAACACAGCCATGTCCATTCTTTTTGCAAAATCCACTACCATCTGACCTTCTGCATTCCTTTGCTTAACACCATACCTACCCATCACTTCCTCATCCCCCTCTGTTCCCTTCACCAACATGCCCATTGAAATCTGCTCCAATCACCAGTCTCCCACCCTTCGGTACAGTCATCACCACTTCATCCAACTCACTCCAAAATTTTTCTTTCTCATCCATTGCACACCCAACTTGTGGAGCATATCCACTAACAACATTCATCATTACACCATCAATTTCCAGCTTCATAAACATCACTCTATCCGACACTCTTTTCACCTCCACAACACTCTTAGCATACTGTTCCTTCAGGATAATGCCTACGCCATTTCTCCTCCCATCCACACCATGATAAAACAATTTGAACCCACCTCCGATACACCTAGCCTTGCTCCCCTTCCATCTGGTCTCTTGCACACACAATATACCAACCTTCCTTTGGTCCATCATATCAGCTAGCTCTCTCCCTATACCAGTCATACTGCCAACATTCAAAGTTCCGACCCTCACTATCACAGTCCTAGCCTTTACCTGCCTTCAGCCATGCCTTCTGCCTATTCTCCTCCTTCGGCCAACAGTAGCCTAATTTCCGCCAGCACCCTGTTAGCCAACAGTACTGGTGGCGGTCGTTGTTAACCTGGGCCTCGACCGATCCGGTATGTATATGTGTACTTTTGTCTGCATGTATGATTTGGCAAAATTTTACACTGGATGCCCTTCCTGACGCAACCCTCCCCATTTATCCGGGCTTGGGACTGGCACAAAGAAATGCACTGGCTTGTGCATCCCCAGTGGCTGGGTTAAAGCATTAAATGTTCCTGGGAAATAGAATTTCTGTCTAGTTTATCTCATTTATTGTAGCTTGAAGAATAATATGTAAATTCTTTCTGAGTTTCTACTACTGAATTCTCACAGCTTCCATACCAAATATTTTATAGATTCATAGGGAAGTGCAAGACTAGCTGCCATGTGGGCCATTTTAGACTTGGCACTTTCCATTTTTGTGCTTGAAATAACCTATCCCATTTGGTTATAGATTGGTTTACCCCATTTCATGGTCAATAGTTATATATTACTCCTAGTGAGAATAACTGGGATAATACCATAGATAATTTGAGGAGATATATGCATGAGCTGAAACATTTATGAGCTGCCTCTGTCTATTAGTAGTGGGGCAGTCCAGGGGTAAATTTTTCTGTTTCCCATCCATAGATCTAAGTTGTGCTTAAATATAGACAGGGATGAACTTTATTTTATGTGGATGGGGAGTCTGCTCCATAGCAGCGGTATCATCTGCAGGACATACCTGTCCCTCCAAACCATCCTGTTGATGTTGCAGAAGACGTTTAGATCCTTAGATGGAGTATTTCTGAACAGGTCACCTCCTAGCAGAGTCTATTGGATACCAAGTATAATGACATGGATTTGAGTTGGTCCATTTAGGACATGTTGTGTAGGCCTTGTATCCTTTTAGTAAGGTATATTGTGAGCATTACAGTTGTTTCATGTGTCTGGACAGGTATATGCCGAAGGGGGCAATTATATTCAATGACTGGCCTAATGAAGGCATATTAACAGTGACAGTTACATACCCAGATTTAGACACAATCCATTTGTTTATAAGCTGTGCAGAATAGAAGGGCTTTCCTAAAGTTGTTGTTGTTGTGTCTTTTGGTTTTTCCCGGTTGGTTGTCGTCACAGCAGAACTCCGGTTTGCTAATGATCGGTAGTAGATTTTTATGTGCGAGTTGCCAGCTCTGACTCACAAACTTCAATGAAGGTACGTCCACTCACTCATGTCTCCACACAGAAGACACTCTAGCTGAGAATCGAACAGGACAACGTTGTACTGTGAGGCGACAATGCTACCGCAGCACCACCACCACAGTTAGAAGGGCTTTCCTAAAGTAATGGATACATATTGGTCAAAACACATGTTGCTACAAAGTTAGGTCACTGTCCACTTACGGTCCTAAATCCTGAAAAACTGGGTCAACATTTAGGGTAATATTGTCAAAGTGGTAGTTCCCGGTCTATATTATATATTCGAAGCTTCAAAATTTCAAACCTCATATATTCGACAAGATATGAGCAAAACTTGAAACCTCGAAATTTTCCCATTCTGCGTGTACGGAGCCATTGCCTTTCACCTTTGAACTTTTCAAAGTTCGATCATATGGTGTCGGCTGTATGACATTCAAACTTTGAAACGTTCGCCAATTTAATAGGGACTCGTAGTTCCCTGGGGTAGATGACTTCCCAAAGGATATAATTATGCATTTTTTGACATTTAGTTAAAGTTCATGATTTTGGCACCAGTTATTTATTTGGGACAAACCTTCCTGTAGTATGGCTAAGTCAGGATTGAATGACTGCCCCTTGCTTGCTGTTATCTGCAAAGTTAGTCAGCGAAAGCCCTTTGGTGCTGGCTTTTACTTCAGAAAGTAGATATCAAATAGGAGAAGTCCTAGCACCGAACCATGGGGGATTCCACTGGTGACTGGTCTCCTTGTGATAACTTCCTCTGTTTTGATTATATGCTTCCTGTGTATGAGCCAGTTAGAAATTCAGCAATGATATAAGGGTTTATTCTCGGTTTATTTGGCTTTTCTAATATGCCTAAGTGGGGCATTGTTTCAAAAGCTTTGGCCAGGTTGAGGTATGCAGCACTTGCCATTTTGCCTTCATCAATTGCTTTGGTGACCTTTTCAAAAAAATCAACCAGCTTACGTGAGCATGACCTGCCTTTACGAATCCAAACTGTGACAAGTCCAGTGTTTGAAGGTTTCCTATATCCTGACTGATTAGTTCCATGACAAAATGTTTCCATAGCTTTGCATATGAGGCTGGTCAGACTTATGGCTCTGTAATTGCCTGGGTCTGTGGAAGGTGCTTCCTTATGCAGGGGAATGACTGTAGCTGTTCTCTAACTGCTTGGTACAAAGCCTGTATGGAGGCTGAAACTGAACAGTGTTGTTAGGGGTGTGACTGAATTGTGCATCATGCTATGTTAAGATGCATCCAGGGATAATGTTGGGACTCATGAGTGCAGTATTTTTATCTTTTGATAGTACTTTTAGGGCTTGGCCTTGTGTGACAGCTGAAGGAGATCCGGTTTCAGGTATATCTGTGGGGACAAATGGACCGGAGCGAGTGTTAAAGTTAGCACTAAATTTATTGGCCAGTAAGTTCACTATATTGTCAGCCTCAGTATATGTAACATCATTCACAAACGGCTCAGCCCATTTCTGTGTTTTATTTTTGAAGCTAAGAACATAACTACAAATGCCTTATGATTGCCTTTGGCTTGGGTAGCTATTTTAGCCACATAGTTGGCTTTGGTGGATTGGATTCTGTTAAGCTCCTGAGTTGTTTGTTTATTTCAGTGATAAGGGCTTAGTATTCTGGGAAATTCTCTTTACTTTTGGTCAAAATCCTTGTCCTTTTATTATAAAGCTTGTTGATATTATGGTTCCACCATGTTGGTTTGCCTTGCATTTTGTTCTGCGGGCTACAGCTGCATCTGTGCAGCTGTTTATATGATGTTGATGTAGTGAAATTGTGTATGTTTCTATGTATTCAGTGGAGTTAACTGGGATTTGGTGGAGATTTGAAGCTTGTCAGTGTATCACTTAGGTGTAGGTAGTTTGTCTTAAAGAAATTTCTAGAGGCATCTTGGCTGGAAGGGATCTCTGGTTTCAGTTTTATTTTGAAGGATACTGCTTTATGATCAGACCTAACAAGTGATGAAGATATGCAAGGGTTGGTGCAAGATGCTCCCATTATTATTGCAGACAAGATTCAAGATGTTATTCCCCCTAGTGGGTACTCTGACTAATTGTTCCAGGATGTTTGTATTGACAAAGTCCAGACGTCTCTGTGCCTATGGGGGTGTAAGGTTTCATAAAATTCTTCAGAAATCTACCCTCTTTTGTTAATAAGTTTTCCATTTAGGTCCCCCGATACATCCTCACTGTTTGGAAGTCAAGTTCCAGTCCCCACCAAGTTCCGTAACAGCAGTTTGTCAGTGGAATATAAGTACACGGCATTGTAATCTTCCTTCTTTGCCAGTAGCCCCTTACTACAACAAATTTGGTATCATTATCTTTTGTCTTCTTCTATCAGTGTTGGACCTCTGTAGCAATTAGTATCATTATTAGACTTTTCCTTTGTCCCTGATATTTTGCTAAGTATCCATCCTAAAATAGTTTCTTTGTCAAATTCACATGCTCATTTCTTTCCAAATGTATCTCCTGTAGCATTGCTATTCGATGTCTGCATTTCTTAATATTTAATTCAGTACTTTTTCTCTATACCTGTAAGGCTATTTACTTTCTAAAGTATTATGGACAGTGTAGCCGTCATGATGAAAAGCTGTTGTTTCCACCTATTATAGATGACAGTTTTTTTGAATTTGTACTTCCAACTTTTCTGTTTCATGCATATACGAATGTTTGGCAGGCTTATCCTTTATATAGTTGTTTCTTCTCATCTTCATTTGAACCTGTCACATATTGAAGACTTTTGTTTTAACGAAAACCCTCAAAAAAAACTAAATACATTTCCAAAACACCTCATCCCATATTAACATAAAACAAACACAAAAATGTGTACAATTTCAAAAAATTAAGATGTGCATAGGTTTGTACATCTTCAAAAAATGAAGTTTAACCCTTCAGATATGAACAACTACCCTAAATTGACAGCACCACCTTCTTATGAAATCAAAATGGTACTAAGAATGTGTGGTACAAAAAAATCCCAACTTCAGCACTTTGTTCATTTTCAGGACAGGTATGCCCAAAGAGGTCACATGGGCCCTTTCAGTGGACACCACTTGAGGGACAGAGGTAATCCACAGAATCAGGGATTTCATGGCCCTTTCCAAGGAAGGCAGTAGCAGAATCCCTGGGAGCATAGCATTTTATCTTCTCTTTTCTCTGCATATAATTGCCAATACATTAAAGACTGTTCCTTCTTGGGCCTTCACAACTTAAGACTCTACTATCCAGACTTGTCTTATATTGTATTCAATGTACTGGACTGTATCACAGGCCTTCACAGACGAGTAATTGCTTGTGCTATTCCTTACGTTTTTTATATGCTTCTTAATCATTTGCTGCTGATTTCAAACAGTTTCAAGGGCTTCTTAGTTGTATTCTGCTGATATTATCACACAACTTTGAGGTTATACTCTCACTGTAACAGAATTCTTATGCATAACTTGTGTGTTGTTTGCTGCTGGTTTCACAAATAAAGAGTTTATTATTGCAACTGTATTATTATGATTGAATGCTCCATAAGATTGTAATGATGAAATAAGCCATCTTCTGTTTACTAGTACTGAAAACTGACTTAGATACATCCTATTACTGATGCATATGTATTGTAAAATCTCTTACTGTTACCAGCTATTTGCTGTACCTTGCACACTGTGCTTATTCTCTCTTTTTCACATATCTCCTGTAGTTTCCCATCTACCTTCCTGCCCTCCTCTTCTTCTCCTGACTATATTTTAATCCTTCCTATGTTTTCCTACACAAGTCCTAACCTTCTGTTATGTTCTTTCCTTTCCTAGGCTAAAGACTCTCACAGGTCACCAGGCACCTACAACCTTATTCCACTGCCCAAGCAAAGGATACCAACAATGTTTGCAGACCCCAAGTTATTACCGCTCTCAGGCCACTAAAAAGTATGTTAAAACTGTTTCTGCATCAGTAGTGGTTTGGGTTTAATACCTCCTGTTAGCAGTATGGTGCTGTGGTAGCATTGTCACCTCACAGTAAGACGTTGTCCTGTTCGTTTCTCAGCTAGAGCATCTTCTGTGTGGAGACATGCGTGAATGGGCATACCTTCATTGAAGGTTGTGCGTCAGGGCCGGCAGGTCGGGACATAAAAATCTACTGCCAATCATTAGTGGACCGGAGTTCTGCTGTGGTAACCCCTAACTGGGAAAAGCCAAAAGACACAACAACCTCCTGTTAGCAGTATGCACATCACCATTCCCCCTCCCACACATCCTCCTCAAAATGCCCTTCTCTCAAGCTCTATCTAATCAGACCTTACTGTCTCTCTTTAACCTCATACAAACTGTTATATATGCCTACCTGTCCCTTCATTTATAATCCACAGCGTTATAAGCTGTGCTCCAGACCTTGGCTTTTTCTCACCTCTGTATATTCATCATTTGTATTGTCTGTGATTCTCCTCCTTCCTATATTTAAATGTAACATTCTGTACTCATATGTTTCCCTTCTAGACAACAGATTTGATATTTGTTACCTTTTCTTCTCCCAACTCTCCCACGAACTAGTGCTGGATGTACTGATTGTTTTTTTCTGTACTTTGGCTCATCCCACTCCACTCGCCCTTGCTACGCTTGGGCTCATTCCCACCCACCCTTCTTCCTCACATTTATACTCTATGCACCACTCCCCTAACAACACTTCAACCAACCAATTCACGCCATTGACAGAACATTCCCTGCACAACTCCCACACTAACCCTTCATCCAACCACACTACACCAGTATCACCACATTGCTACACCACTCACCTACTAGCCCTTCTCACTTCCACTCCAACTCTTCCTCCTTCAAAAGTTAAATAATACTAACAAAACCAGTAGCCACACTGTCAACTTCTGCCATTGCAACCACTATTAGCTAACAATACACCCATACCAAGGCCTACATAAGATCACAAATAGCTGAAAGAACATCTATATATACTTCTTTACTTAACATGCTCATTGTCGCCTCACAGTAAGACGCTGTCCGGTTCGATTCTCAGCTAGAGCGTCTTCTGCGTGGAGACATGCATGACTGGGCGTACCTTCGTTGAAGGTTGTGCGTCAGGGCTGGTAACTTGGCACGTAAAAATCAACTAGCAATCATTAGCGGACCGGAGTTCCGCTGTGGCGACCCTTAACCGGGAAAAGCCGAAAGAAACAACAACTTAACATGCTCCAGCTAAATATTTATATGCAATCAATACTACTGACAATCCTCCTACTACTTGCACGCATAACTTCATATCATAACTATCCACCAGACACACTACCCTATCATGACACCTCTACCTCTTACATCACAATATTAACACCTCTCACCCCTTACTTCACCCCAACTATCCTGCACATAAACATCTATCCTCATACCCTAAAACTATCCTCCCATCTTGCCAATAAACTATCTAAAAACATGACAAGTACGTTACATGCCTCATAAGAACCAAAGGAGTCATTGCAGCTAGACTATCTCTCTGTGGAGATGTACATCCTAATCCCGGCCTATCTGATAGCAATGTCCACCTAACTAACCGTAATCCATCTCATAACATATTACAGCTTCCTAGAAAAGCTAATGACCTGCTCATACTAAATATGAATATCAGATGCATTTGCAAAAGAAATCCATGACATTCATGCTACTCTTTCTCTGTATTCTCCAGACTTAATAGTATTAACTGAAACTTGGCCAATAATGAAATTCTGTCACCATGCTATAATATCCTACGTAATGTTCGTACATCTAAAAAAGAAGGAGGTGTAGCTTTACTATTTAAAAATCGACTAATTGTAGAAACCTTAGATATACACACACCTACTTTAAGTAATGCAGAAATTATACTTGCAAAACTAAAAATTAACCCCAGAAAAAGGGTCAATATAATTGGTTGCTACATACCACTCGGCAACAACATACCCATACTGCAGGCCCTATTTGACTAGGGCTTGGAGATCCTACAACATGAAAACATCATCTTGGGGGACTTCAACATTGACTGGTTAACTTATAACTCCAGTTCTCCCATCAACTTCACCAACCTCGATGGATTTTCTCAGCTCATCCAGTCCCCCACTAGAAGTGACAAATCTACCAAGAGGCAGTCAATACTTGACTGGATTCTGTCAAACAGACCAACTCTTAGCTGTCAATCAGGATGTCTCCCTGGCAATCTGAGTGACCGCTTATGTACATTTGTAATAAGACAGTGCACATATCAAGAAAAGCTCACCAATTACCAGATAATAAGAAACAAGAAAAACTTAAATCCTTCTAGCTTTATTACTGCACTTAAACGGATGTAACTGGACTCCTCTCAAGAATTTTAATCTTGATGAAGCTGTTCAGTACTTCAGTTCTACCTTCCTGGATATCTTAAGCTCCCAGGCCCCTCCCTGAACCATCAGCGTCAAGTCTAACAGCACACCCTGGATGAGCAAAGAGACTATATCTCTACTGAAATCCAGAGATAAAGCCTGGGCCCACTTGCATAAAACTCAATCCCATGCAGAAAAACAGGCACATCTTGAGCTCTGTAACAAGTCGAAGAAATGTGTCAAAATGAACAAAATTAGCTACTACCGCTACATACAAAGTAAATATCAAAATAACCCCAAAAAGTTATTGACGGCCATTAACAACATTCTCCTTCCTGGAAAATCAGGTACTCCTCAAACCATAATTGATACCTCATCAATATTGCCACCCGTTTCAACAAATTCTTCACAAAATCAATTCTTGCACTAGCTAACTCTCAAAGCTGTCCATCCTTCAACTAACCACCCAGTTGCCATATTAAAAATAATGGCTTTAACTTTTATCCTGTCTCTACTGATACAATTAAAAAACTTCTTAAGAAACTAAAATCTACCACCTTAGCCGCAGAAAAATTGCCAGCTGAATTTTTGAAATTCGCTGCTGATGCCATTGCATACCGCATATCCATTCTTATTAACCGTTCGATATCTGAAAATCTAGTCCCTGAGATCTGGAAATTTTCTTACATTATTCCACTCCTCAAAAGGGGTAACTCAAAAAAGTTAACCAACTAGCAGCCTGTAGCAATAATCTCACCTGTGTCCAAAATATTGGGGAGGTGTATACACACACAAGTTACGGATTACCTGAAGAACCACAATCGTATCACAAACACTCAACATGGCTTCAGGCCCCATCACAGCACTACAACAGCCCTCATGTCATTCACGCATGTAGTGAACAACCACAGAGTAATGGCAACTGTGACTCTGCTATCTTTCTATACCTCTCCAAGGCATTTGCTATGGTTAACCACAGCAAACTCATTAAATCCTTCTCAGAACTAAATCTCAGCAAACCCACCATTACCTGGTTTCAAAGTTATTTAACAGGTAGACAGGAAGCAGTACAGTGGAGGCAAGAACTCTCCCCTTTATTACCAGTCACACTGTGTGTTCTCCAAGGCACCATCATTGGTCCTTTACTTTTCTCTATCTTCACTAATAACCTCCATGCCTCTTCTCTACATGCCTCATTCAACCAATATGCTGATGACTCAACACTAATCTGTTCCTCTCCTGCCCCCCAGGAACTGCAATTACAAGCATAGGCCTCTTTCCTTTCTGTAGAAGAATGGCTTACCAACTCTAAACTAATACTAAACCCCAATAAAACCAAACTTCTCATATCTCAGCCTACTAATCACTCCACCCCCATACCCACTTTTACTATCATTTCTAACCGTAAAACAACCATCTCTCCTGTCACTCACACTAAACTTCTAGGAACTGAGAAAGATTGCAACATAAAATTTGACACTCACATTTCACTCACCATAAAGAAAGTACATAAACAATTGGGGGGACTATATATTAATAAACAATTCATCACAAACAGCACCAAGGCTAAAAATTGCGCAAACACATCTCATCTCTACACTTCTATATGCCTCCCCTATCCTCAACAGTCTTCCTGTCATCTAGGTTCCATAACAGCTTCTTCCCACATGCTATCAGACTGCTGAACAACAAACCCATAGCCTAACCTGCTAAACTGGTAAACAAACATTATTTATGTGCAATATGTCATTGTTATCTGCATAGCTCACTTTACACTCTATACTTTATTGTTTATTTTAGTATCTTATTTTTGATTTCTATTTCAGTATTTTTAAATTATTATTAATCTTCCTTCTGTAAACTATAATTCTTATGGTACGAGCCCGAATATCGAAATTTTGTGCAGTGACGTGCGCTTTTTCCTCTGTGTTGATCTGTATGACAATAAAGTTTACTTTGACTTTGAACAGTCTTAGAAAGTCGGATACAACTAAACTTGAGGCCTGCTAAAACAAAATTGCAAATTTCGCCATCAATAGCCCATATCAAACACACCACTGCTCAGCCCTTAAACGACTCAACTGTCTTGAACTTCCCCATCTTCTCTTTTACAACCAGCTTATACTTACCCATAAGTTTTTTTACTATCCCGAGAAAACCTCTGCATTACAAAACCTTATACATTCTTATTGCAGTACTAAGGTCCTTTGCTCCAACAGTAAACCTCTCCTTCAAGTCACTAAAGCCAACAACTCTGCGGGACCCTCGCTGTATTCTAATTTCATTGCCAAAATATGGAACACCATGCCCACTAATATATATCAAGCACAAAGTTTGTAGTTCAGTTTAAGAAATCTCTGAAAATACACCTACAAGCCAATTGGATTTGTAACTGTGACTCCCCAGGCTAGTATAATTCCATCCTCTGCCCTACTCACCCAGGGTTAACACTCGTGCCTTACATTTAGGCAGTTGTCCTCTCATTATCTTGCAAGTCTCATTCCTCGTACCTCTCTCTTCCTCTCAATTGTCGTTTCTTTTTCTAAGTATAGACACCTGGTGTATACTTTATATTATTATAATACTATATCATACTGACTGTTTTGGTTGTACAGTTTTAGGTGTTTTATCTTTGTACCTGTATAGTGTGCCATTTTACGTTCTACTTTTGTTGATGTACAGTTTGAAGTTTATTATGCTAGTTTTACTTGATGTAAAATGTATAGTGTCATGCTTCTGTATGTGGAAATTGTACTTTATTAATTTATGTTATATGTGGAGCTTATGTCTCTGGGCCTCCAAAGAAAAATGACATGTGTCCAGTCGAACTTTCCCGGTAACCAAATGTAAAATAAAATAATAAATAAATAAACTAGCTGAACTGTTTCAATCTAGAGGCAGCCTGGGGTCTTCCTTCCTACATCAAGATATGTGGATGGCCAGTAATGCAAGATTAGTGAGTGAGGGAGAGAGCATCAAGAGGTTGTATAATTTCCTTTTTCACAGTTTCTAAATCCATCCTCCTCAAAACTTACAGATGCCCCACCTCATCTTAAGCAGAGGCAGAACTTTTAAGTCTTCTATCTAAAGGAGGCATTCAAGAGGTTCTACCAGACAAGAGAGGGTCAGAGTTTTATTCAAGACTCTTTTTGTTTCCCAAGAAAACTAAGGCCCTTAGGTCTACCCTAGACATCAATGGCTTGAACCAGTATGTCAAAAAAAATGGATGATTACTGTGCAGTCCATCATTTTTTGGCTGCACGAAGGAGATTGGTTGTGCTCTTTGGACTTCCAGGATGATGCGTTCTCTGTATCAAAGTTGACAAGGCTTCCAGGAGTCTTGATTTTCCAGGTCAGAGCCACTCACTACTGGTTTCAAGTACTGCCGTTCTCACCACAGTCTCTAGTGTCTTCAGCAGATGCTTTTTAGTGATTGCATCTCAAGAGACATGAGGGAATTCAAATCTTCCTTTATCTGAATGACTGGACTGGCTGCTAATCTCTGCCACCAGGCAGTCCTTTATAGAAGCAAGGGATTACTACCTCCATCTTTGTCTGTCCGTAGACATTTCACTAAATGAAGACAAACTGCAGGTGAAACCTGCACAGAACCTGATACTCTTAGGATGGCATAAAAACACAATGCACAGGATAGCCAAACTCCCTCAAGACAGAATCGTTCCAGTTCAAGATGTGGTTCACCACCTCCTAAACCTTTTCACTCCAACAGCATTCTTAATTCTCAAGACACTGGGTCTGATAGCAGCTACAAACTGCCTAATGTAACATACTAGATATTTCATAAGGTTTTTACAGTGGACACTAACAGCTGTGATTACCATGGATACCTCTGCCCTACCCTGGGGTTGGGTGGGGGACATTGTTCGGGGTAGACATTCTAAGGGACATCATCCCTTCAGAAGGCTAATATACACATCCTTATACTGGAGATGAAAGTGGTCCTTCTAGAATTGCAGGCCTTCCAGGATCTCTTCCTTAGAGTGTTATATCTTATGTCCATCTACACAGAAAACATGGCAGTGATGTGGTATATCATCAGGCAAGGTGACACCAGATAATTACACCCTCTGTTGGGAAGCCATGAGCATGCGGGAATGGGTGAGCTCCACCCAGAGCTTTCTAATTGCAGTGCACATACCTGGACATTTTAGCTGCCTAATGGGCAGGCTCAGAGGGTGTATCTTGATGCCTCACGAGAGGTCCCTCAATCCACAAACAGCCCAAGAATTGTTCCATTGTTTGAGGAAGCTTTGCTGCATCTCCAGCCAACACCAAATGCAGCAACTTCTTTTACCTTGTCCATCCATGAGAATATACTCTAAGGCATGCTTTGATCCATGAGTGGCCATTAGGTCTTCTATATGCCTTACTACTAATTCCAATAATGATGGAATTTTTCCAGAAAGTCAAGTTATACAGAGAAATCCTCACAGTCCCATTCTGACCTCTTCAGCTTTGGTTTCCCTTGCTGTGGCCTCACCATGAGAAGAAGCATCTTTTTGGGTTCACTCCTAAATCTCCTTTCCCATCTGTCTGGCTGGCCTGACCCAAACATTATATCCTTATGCCTAACTATTTGGTTTCTCCAGTTTCCATAATGGCCAGGGATCTAGCATATACCCATCCAGGGTGGCCTAAATTCTTATAGCCTCTCAAAGGTTGTCAATACGTAAAGCATATACATTGGATATAAAAAGTTTACATACCCCTGTTAAAATGCCAGGTTTTTGTGATATAAAAAAATGAGACCACAATAAATCATTTCAAAGCTTTTCCCACCATTAATGTGACCTGCATCCTGTACAATTCAATTGAAAAAAAAAACTCTGTTAGAGGAAAAAATATAAAAAATAAAAAAATGTACAATACGCTGGTTGCCTAAGTGTGCACACCCTTAAGCTGATAGTTCTTGTGTGTGCACAAACTTAAACTAATACTTTGTTGAAGCACCTTTTGATTTTGTACCTCCAGGGAAGAATACCTTAAAGACAGATGGGTACAGCAGTTTGAAACTCACACCTGCATCTCAACATTCCCTGAACAGTGGAATTAATTTACTCCTCTTCTGCCTGGTGTCCAATGAATAATCATTCTCCACAAACACAATGCTGTCTCCCACGTTTAGTATTTTGTCCTTCTGCCATGGTTTTGTCAGAATAAACTCCTTCTGCTGGTAAGATTGCTTTTTTACTATTAAAGGTCTAGGTTGCTTTCTCATAGCCAGGTTTGCGTAGTGGTCCATTTTTGGGAAGCTGATATGATCCAAACAACTGAGGTAGAAAGCCTGGCATCTCTGGTTAAGGTTAGAACTGGAGGAACCACATGGTTAATGTCATGGCTTTCTGGTCCAGAGGAGGCAGTCCAGTCAGGTGTGTTAGTATATCTAGACAATGGTCCAGTTTCCATGGAGAATGTACTAGTAGAGGCCACAGGAAGAGAAACCATATTTGTCGAGGCCAAAAAGGGGCAATGAGGATCCCCTTGGACTTGCACTTTCTTGTTTCTGTATGAACATGTTTATCAAAGGCGATGGAGTAAAGGCTTAGAGGAGACCTAAGGGCCAATTGTGAACGACAACATCCCTTGGTGACTGCCCTGTGGAGAGATCAAGGCAAAGTAACTGCTGCACTTGTTGTTTAGGTAGGATGCAAACAGATTGCAGAAAGAGTTTGCTCCAAAAGGTCTACGTAGACTCTACCCATCAGGGAAGACCATGCCTCATAACACTTAGGTGAATCCACTCCAAATGTCAGTAGGATGGAGAAATGCAGAAGGCAACATCTGGACTCTCTTTGCCATTACTATACTGATGAAGGGGAGGGTTCCCCACAAGCCCCTATGGAGGACCCCAGATTTGGTTAAATCATAGATCTTAATGAAGTGGGAGGATCTTGGCCTTGTAGATACTTCCTCAAATTGTAGAGATCCCACAGCAGGTGTTTTGGACTGCCTCTTCTGCATCTTGGGTGGATCTTGCAGACTGAATGATAGACCTAGTCATGAGTCAGGCTTGACAAAAACTGAAAGTGGCTGGGCCTGCACCTAGGAAGCAGTACAAGATCTCTGAGCCATCCAAGGAGACAGTCAATTGGAGCAAGCACTCTTACAGATTTGGTCACTATAGCAGCAGCAGTAACAAAAAGGGAACCCTCATAGTACATCTCAGTGGTTTATCTGCTGGATAGAGACTCAAAAGCAGTGAACTGCAGAGGGAATTACACCTTTGCATAAGGCACTTTCGCTATCAGGGCTCTTAACTACCGGAACTGCATAACCCATTTTTCAGTCAGAGCTTGTGCATAAAAACCATAGACAGATTGAAAATGAACATCTCTGATAGGTAACATGTTCAAACTGAGCTGCAGGTAACAAAGATACAGAACATCACTGTCCATGAGGTTCATTCACAGTGCAGCCAGTAGAGTAACCAGAGCCCCTGAGGCAGACATTAACTTAATATGGCTAGCCTGGTTCAGATTTTGTGGATGTGTGCAGAACTAAAAGGTGTCCTTTGCTAGTGCCCCTTTGGATGGTTGAGCACTTTATAGACCCAAGGTAAAGGAGAAGTTGTTCAAGACTGATCAAGAAGAGAAGATTCTTTTGGCTATGCACATCAAGTTAACTGCCCTCAAAGATACTTTTATAGTAACCAAAAATGTGCAGATAATTTGTAGTGTCATAAATCTCAACAGTAAACATTTGAGCAGTGTTCAGACAGGAGTTCCCCAAAGACAGGGGAGCTTCTTCAGTGGATGCTGCTCAAAGGCAGAGATGGTCCACAAAATCAGGAGTTGTGTGGCCCTTTCCTCTGGACGCAGAAGTAGCACCACTGAAGAATTGCCTGCTGTCTCAGCCCAAAGGCATTGGATAATCACCTATCCCTGCACCAACAAGTCTGGATGGCTATCAAAGCAGGATAGATGGGTAAGGGAAGTGATATCCAGAGGCTATAATATACTCTCTTTGGAAACATCCAAGCTGATCTCCCATCCTTTGCTAGATATCCCATCCCATCCCATCAGAAGAAGGTGGCACAGTTAAAGATCAACAACTCTCTTCAGAAGAGAGACATCCAAGAAGAACCACAAGACCAAAGAGGCTTCTGGATTTACTACAGATTATTTACTTTTCAGAAAGTCCAAGGACTTCAAGACAATTCTTGATCTTGGTGGCCTAAACCTTTTCATAAATAAAACCAGGTTCTGGATGGTCATGGTGAAAAAGATCTTCCTTGCTTATGGAGGGAGACTGGATATGCTCCTTAGACCTCCAAGACATCTTTCTGCAGAAAAATAGCCAAGGCTTCCATGAAGGTTATGTTGTTCCATGAAATAATCAGAAATTACCATTTCAGAACCCAGCTATTCAGTCATCATAGACCTCTCTGTTTTTTTTTTTCAAAAATGTATGGCAGCAGCTGTGGCTCACAGGAGACTATGGAGAATCAGAATACTCTGTTATTTGGATGACTAGCTCCCTGTCTCTCCCATTTAGGAGTCATTAATAAAGGCAACGTACTGCTTGCTCCAGCTTTGTTTGTCCTTGGCGATATCCTTGAATACTGTCAAACGCCAGATAGATCCCCCATAAAATCTGATATTTATAGGCTGCCACCTGGACACCACTCAGAAACATGTCAGACTACATCAAGACTGAATAGTTTTCTTGCAGTCTGCAGTCAGCATTATGTTACACCACCCCACACCGGTTTTCTCTCTGATTCTTATTGTTAGGCCTCATGGCAGTAGCAATTCATCTGACATTCTGTGCAAGTTATTACGTGAGAATTCTGAAGTGGATCCACCAAGTGCAGTGGTCTCAGTTGGAAGGACCCATGTACCAAGATATTCCATTAACTAAGGCATGCTGTTGACATCTGCTGTGGTGGACATGCACCAGATCTGGATGAAAGATGCCTCTTAGCTCCTCCTCTGTAATTACTCATGGGCACCACTAATGTGTCTGCAAGGGGGTGGAGACCATTGTTTTAGGGCAGATGGTCCAAGGGACATGGACTCAAAAGGAAGCCAATTTGCACTTCAATCTACTGGAGATGAGTGTGCATCCTAGTATTGTAGGTATCCCAGGCTGTGACAGCTGTCCACACAGACAGTATGCCAGTAGTATGCTATATCAAAAAGCTAGGGGAACCAGATTATATCCCCTGTGTTAGGAAGCCAGGAGAATTTGGGAATACATACAAACATACATACATACAAATATTTCAAGCACGGGCATTAAAAGCCCTTCTAGGTTGCCAATATACCTGAACACTTGTTCCCATAATGAGTGTCCAGGCTGTCCTTAAAAATGTCTAAAGTAGTACTTGCTTTAATGTAATTTGGTAGTCTGTTCCATGCATCAACCACTCTGTCAGAGAACCATTTAGTACACCTCTCATTCCTATAGAATTTTCTACATAGGTTATCTGATGATTCTCTACTACTTCTTAATAACCCCAAACATTCCCAGAGGTGTAGTTATCTCTAAATGCCCTATATACTTGAATAAGATCTCCTCTTAGATATCTGTAATAAACACTGAATAGTTCAGATATTTTAGTCGTTCTTAATAACTTAAATTTTCACATCCATGGATGCCTTTAGTGTATTTCCAGTGTACTCTTTCCACTTTACTCTTCTTACAGGGTTTCCCTGATGTTATTCCAAACTTAAATTTGGGTTTAATGTAACTAACAAACATTGAGTTCATCACTTTTGATTTCCTAGACTTTATAAATCTTTTTGTACAACTTATAGTTCTATAACTTTCTATAATTATCATTAACCAACTGGTTGATATGATTAAAAAAAAACATAGCTGAATCTACCCATATACCCAGGTCCTTAAATGAGTCTACAGTTTCAATCACTGTGTGCTCTATTAAATATTCACCTTTCAATGTATGTCTCCCAAATCTCATTTGCTTAGTTTTTGATCTATTTATCAGCATATTATTGTCCTGTGCCCAAGTGATAATTTAGTCAAGTTATTTTGCAGACATGCCTTATCTGTAGTACATGTAATCAGTTTACCCAATTTCAGGTCATCTGCATATAGACAGTAGAACACCTCAGATGAAAAAGTTAGCTGTGAAAGGTACACGCTAAGCAAGTAAGGGCCTAGGACAGAGCCCTGTGGGGCACCCTGACTGTAACCAAGTATTTCACCTGTCCAGTTGCTGTATGATACTTGCCATGTCCTGTTTGTAAGCCATGCAGCTATCCATCTTATCAAGAGTAATCAATACCTAGTTGTACTAATTTATTGATCAGGGTTTTATGTATGACCCTGTCAAATGCTGAATGAAGGTACATCTATATTAATTACATCACAATTTTTCATTCAAAGCTGTTATTGTGTAATAGAACATCATATTACAGGTGGTAATAGATCTGTTTTCTACATATGCATGCTGATGTATGGTTTCAAGTCCCAACCTATCCATTTCTGGCAATAACTTATCCAATATTACCTTCTCCATTATTCTTCCACAACATAAAAGTAGACTTAAGTATCTGTATGACTCTGGGTTTGTCCTACTCCCCTTTCCCTTGAAGACAGGTTTAATAAGTGCATGTGTCCAATCTTGAGGAATCTCCCAATATTTATATGACCTTGTGAATAATAGATATACGTAATGGTACCATACGTTCTTGCTGAAGTCTTCTCGGGTCATTGTTACTAATTCCGTCTCCTCCCTGTGCTTCGTTTGGATCCAGTTTGCGCAGTTCTTTTTCAATGTAATCTAATTTGATTCCAGTATCTGGGATTACCTGGATGTCACTACGTCGACTTATTACCCCTTTTATGGAGCCAAACTGTTTTGCATAAGATTTTGTAAATATATCTGTAATCTGTTGTATGTGAGAATACATTTTAGAATCTGCACACAGTTTATCAATTTGTGTGTCTTTACTCCTTCCACGTTATATATCTATAAAAAGGATGTTGCAGTCATTACACTTGGGTTATCCGCTGGCAGGCTACCCGCAGTCGGCCCGAGTTCCAAAGTCTTGGTCCGGCGTCGGTTGCTGTCGCCTCTTCCCTGACTTCAGTGCGCCAGGGGTATAAAAGATGCAACCAACGCCATTTTCTTCAGTCTTTCTTGCCAAGCAGTGCCCGAAGCAAAAGCAGTTCGCAAGTGCCAGTCGGCCGACTCCTGAGATTTTCGAAAATGAGTTTCAGAACCAAAGTCTTCAATAAAGCTAAGTACCCCGTTGGGGAAACGTTTTCTTGCTCCAGACCGATGTCAGTAAAAGTTAATAATTGTATCTCTTGTGGGAAGCAAATACCTCATAAGGACTTTCACTCTTACTGTATTCCTTGCCTAGGCCCTGACCACGACGTTACCAGTTGTCGGTTTTGTGCTAGATTCAATAAACGCACTATTAAACGTCGGTTTGATTTTGCTTTACATTATTTTGGCTGAAGGTTTAATTACATAATGCCGTCGGAACAACCGATGACTGGAATTTATAAAAAACGCAAAGACAAAGAAAAGGACAGGCATCCAAGGTCCAAAACCGACGACGAAGCCTCTTCTAGGCCAGTCGCCGGTTCTCAGCGAGGCGCTTTCGCAGCCCCTGACACCCACTACCTCAGAGCCACAGGCCGTATCCGACAGCCACATGGAGACACCGAGGCCTGTGGAAACTCAAGGTATTGGGCCTAAGGAAACTATTCCCTCAGATGGGTCCGGAGCCACTGAGCAGGCATCGACTTTTGAAGGTGTTTTCAGACCTACACAGCTTACAATTAAGCCCACTACAGCAGCCAAGGCAAAGTCAAAAACACCATTAAAGACAAGGAAACAAGTACAGCATTCTCCAGAACAGTCATCCATGCCAAAGAAACAGATACTTAAAATGGCCGAAGACCTAATTACTTTAATTGGGTTCCCATTCCCCTCCTGACCAAAGGCCTAGGCAAGACACTGACTATGATTCCTCTGACCAGGTTTCTATTTCCTCTGATTCCTCTTCTGATCAGGGATATTCTCTCCCTCCCTATGAGGACTCTGATGCAGAAGAGTCTATACCTTCAGCCTCTCCGCCTGAGGATTATTCTTTTGGGGAAACCCTGCACACCATGAGGGAGCATTTCCACTGGGAGAGCCAGGATTATTCAGAATCCAAGAAAAGGCTCAGAGACTTTCTTTTATTGCCCCAGCACAGGCCCCTGGCTATTCCCCCTGTGCTTGATATTGTTGATGATGTTTTCTCTGAATCCAGTCTGACTCCTGATTCTTTACCCCCCTGCACCAGTCAAGCCAGACAGGTACTACAGGGTCCTTGACTCGCATAAATTCCTTTACAAAAACCCTGCTGCAGATCCAGAAACAATTTCTCAGGGTCCTAAAGGGGTTAAGGCTCCCACTGCTAAAAATTCTGTCCCCTCGGATAGGGATTCCAGAGCTCTGGACAGATGGGGGAAAAAAGTTTACACTTCTGCTACTTTAGCTGTAAGGACTTTAAATTGCCAGTTTCACATGCTTAAATATCAACAGTACCTCATGTCATTGTTAAAACAGAAAATGGTTTCAATCTCAGAAAGTCCTGACAGTAAGGAAATGCAGGATTTATTGCATGCAGCTGAACAAGTGGGAAAGCATACTCTACAATGTGGTTTTGATTCATTAGAGGCTTCTTGTAGAGCCACAGTTACAGGCTCTGTTATTCGAAGGCATGCTTGGTTGAAAGAACAAAGTTTACCTGACCATGTTAAAGTAAAATTATTGGATGCTCCACTACAGCATGATACTTTGTTTGGTGTTAAGGCAGAAGAGGTGTTAAAGAAAATGGAGGATAAAGCAAAATCAATGCAGACAGTAAAGGATTTCTTACAGGTTCAACCACCTAGGTTTAGCAGAAACTGGCCTTCAAAAAATTGGTCTTTTCCTGTGTCAGACAGGCCACAAAGAGGCAGATACAGACGCCCAAGAGGCAGATCTCAGCCCCAAGGCTCCTACAGACCTAAACAATGGGGTGCTTCAGCCCCCAAAGGAGGGGAAGACAAATTACAACCTTATAGGAAACAGTCCCAATGACTTCCCTCTACAGATGCCAAGCACTTACCTTTTGGCAGCACCCCTAGGGGGAAAGCTAGCACTTTTCTCAAAAAATTGGCACATAATCACCCAGGACAAATGGGTACTGAATATTGTTTCTCAAGGTTACAGGTTCCACTTTCACACGCTTCAAAAATCAAAAGGTATGCCGGACTTGCCACAAAACCAATGGGCAGAGGCGCAAAAACAAATTGCTGCTCTCATGGACATGGGAGCTATTCAAAGAGTATCACAGCAAGAACAGGGGCAAGGATTTTACTCAAGACTTTTCTTAGTACCCAGAAAGGACAAAGCCTGGAAACCAATACTGGACCTGTCAATCCTAAATACTTTCCTGGATGTTCCAAAATTCAAAATGTTAACACTACAGCAACTTCTACCCATGCTGGGCAAGAAGGCTTGGCTAGTTACTTTGGACCTCAAGGAGGCATACCTTCATGTCCCAATCAGACAATCTTGCAGAAGATACCTCAGATTCATAGCAGGCTCAATGCATTACCAATTCTCTGCACTGCCCTTTGGCTTATCTGCTGCGCCCAGGGTCTTCACAATATGCCTGGCACCAGTAATTGCATTTTGCAGACAAAAAGGAATTCAGATATATCCCTACTTGGATGACTGCCTTATTCAAGCAGAGAGCAAGGACATTCTACTAAAGCATCTGGCGTTTGTAAAAAGATTACTAATTTGCGTAGGGTACACAGTAAACGAAAATAAATCAAAACTAGTGCCCTCTCAAGAGATAATATTCCTGGGTGCAAGCTTAAATACAACTGCCCAGATGGCTTATCTCACGCCAGACAAAGGCAACTGACTCATTACTTTCACCTGATGGCAACAAAGACCCAGTTCCCTGCAAGAAAAATTCTGCAGGCCTTGGGCTTCATGGCGTCCTGCATTCTACTAATTCCATATGCAAGACTGCATATGAGGAAACTACAATGGTATCTAAAAAGTGTTTGGACTCAACATTGTCACAGCCTGGAGACAGTCATAACTTTAATTCCCTGCCTACAACAGGAGTTTCGATGGTGGTCCCAGGCCTGTCACCACAAAAAGGCACAGCCTTTCACCTTACCCACAGCCAGGCAGACAATAACAACGGATGCATCGGATTATGCCTGGGGAGCACATATGGCAGGAAAATGTATTCAGGGCACATGGCCCAAGGAACAAATGCATCTTCACATCAATCAGAAAGAGATACTAGCTGTACAGAATGCCCTGACAGCTTTCAAGGACCTACTACATCCAGGACAACTACTAATAAAGACGGACAATACCACAGTTATGTGGTATATAAACAAGCAAGGGGGCACACATTCCTACCCCCTATGCAGGCAAGCCATGACTTTGTGGAACACAGCACTGACCTATCGGGTACATCTGCAGGCACAATTCCTGCCAGGAACAAAAAATACACTGGCAGACAAACTAAGCAGAAATCTCATGGACCCTCACGAATGGAAACTAAATCCACAGGTGTTCAGCATGATAACAATGAAATGGGGACACCCAGACATAGATCTTTTTGCCTCCCCTCACAATTGCCAACTACAGAAATTCTGCACAAGAACGTATCACTCTCAAGCATGGAAAGTGGATGCTCTATCATTCAGCTGGAAAGCCCTGACAGTCTATGCCTTCCCTCCAACGCCTCTTCTTACCAAGGTGCTCCTAAAAGTCAGACAAGAAAGGTCAAAAATGATCCTGATTGCCCCAGACTGGCCACGCCAGCACTGGTACCCAATCCTAAGGAGCTTGTCTCAAGGCCCAACTTGGCTTTTACCTCAAATACCTCATCTTCTAACTCAACAAAACAATCAGATTTTGCACAGTCAACTCAGAACCTTAAATCTGGCAGCACTCAGACTGCACCTCTCTCTAAAGCTGTTACGGATGTCATTTTAGAAGCCAGGAGGCCCAGCACTAGGAAATCTTATGCAGAAAAATGGAAGAGATTCTGTGCTTGGAACCAGGCACAAGGGCTCGAACCACTTGTTCCAAGTATACCTCAGATTTTACAATACCTAACTGAGATGCTGGACAAAGGCCTATCTTTCTCATCAATTAAAATTCATGCCTCTGCCATTTCAGCTCATTGCAACACGGAACCTCCTATTTTTTCACATCCTCTACTAAGACAGTACCTCAGAGGGGTCAAAAAACATAAGATCCCCAAGGAGAGCACCAGTACCAACTTGGGATCTCAATTTTGTTTTAGAAAAACTCACACTGCCTCCTTTTGAACCAGCCAGCACAGCTGATATAAAATTCTTATCATGGAAAACTGCTCTGCTCCTAGCAATAACTTCAGCAAGAAGAGTATCAGAGTTACAGGCATTAATGGCTGTGGAACCTTTCATCATTTTTCACCAGGACAGGGTTTCTCTTAGGACAAACCCAACATTCCTACCAAAAGTAGTTTCCAATGTGGCCCTGAACCAAACCATTAATTTACCAACTTTTTACCCAAATCCCCAGAATAAAGGGAAGAGACTTCTGCACGCTTTGGATATACATAGACAGCTCCGATTCTACTTGGACAAAACAAAAGCTTTCAGAAAAACTGAGCAACTGTTTGTAGCCTATGCTGCAGGATCACAAGGAAAACCTATCACAAAGCAGACAATTTCAAAATGGATAGGACACTGCATCCGCTTCTGTTATGCACAAGATGGCAAATCGGTGCCTAAGGTCATTAGGCCACATTCTACCAGAGCAGCAGCCACTTCTGCAGCCTTTCTCAGAGGAGTACCAACCAAAGACATTTTAGAAGCTGCAACCTGGAGCTCAGTGCACACTTTCACCAAGCACTACCACTTACCTCTCTACTCTAAATCCAGAGCAGGCTTTGCCACTGCAGTCCTGCAGGGCCTAGTAGCCTCTCCAAATCCAATTTAGACCCAGCCGCCCAACCTCAGCTTTGGGATTCAACCCAAGTGTAATGACTGCAACAGTGAAACACGATGAACATAGTACAGTTGTGTACCTACCATAAATGTAGATGTTCGAGTGTATTCACTGTCGCAGTCCAGGTTACCCACCCACCATCCCCCTTTTCATTGCTGGGACTTTTCTGTACTTCTCAACTCTATACAACCTATGTGGTGTATTTGCTTGTAGATGAAGGAAATGTTTATATTAGTACATGCATGCTTTTTGGCATAATTTTATTTTTCCAGCCTTCCTATCTGGGGGCACCTGACATCTGGGGCAAGAAAAACTGAAGAAAATGGCGTTGGTTGCATCTTTTATACCCCTGGCGTACTGACGTCAGGGAAGAGGCAACAGCAACCGACGCCGGACCAAGACTTTGGAACTCGGGCTGACTGCTGGTAGCCTGCCAGCGGAAAGCCCAAGTGTAATGACTGCAGCAGTGAATACACTCGAACATCTACATTTATGGTAGGTACACAACTGCACTTTTCCTGTTATGCTCAATATCTTTATATAAATTTTCTTCAAATTTTTCTTGTTCTTCTCTCACACTATGCTTAATGTTTGTCTAGCTTGTTTATTTCAGTTTTCAAAGTTGTATTTCAACCTGTCTTCCATTTCTTATATTTTTGTCTCTCATCTTAATCAGATTGTAGAAGTGTATTCTCCTGATGTTGTATGCCTAAATCGTGATGCTCTCACAATGCTTTCTTGTAGCAGTGGACATTCCTGGCCAAGCCAGCGACCTAGCACACAGGCTTAGCAGATGCACCGTGATGCCACTGGAGTGGCTCCTTAATCCACTTACAGCAGAGTGGTATTCTGTCTTTGCCTTGCTGGAACCTCCTTGCATCTCCATCCAACACCAAATGCAGCAACAACTCTTTTGTCATCCCTGTACAGGAGCATACTCCCCAGGAAACTGTAGTCCGTGAATGACTGTTAGAGCTTCTCTGTAATTCACCATCCCTGTCGCTGTCATAACAAGATTTTTGCAGAAGGCCAAATTGTGCAGTGCAAAAGTAATACTCATAACTCCATTTTTGACTTAATTGAGTTTGTTTTCCCTTCCTTTGGCCCCATCTGAAAATGAAGGTTCTGCTTCTTGATCCCCTTCTGGATCTCTTGTTTCATCCATTCAGCAAGCATCACCTGGACCTTCACTTCCTCAAGCTAATAACTCGGCTTATCTTCATAACCATCAAGGACTGGCTTCTGTTCATAACCATCAAGGGTTGTCCAGATCCTTACTACATCCAAAAAAACATCCATAAGAAAAAGTTATTAGGGCAGATGGAAAAGTTTTCCATTGTGCTACACAGTGAAACTTGCTTCCTTTGCAAAGTTAGTCCCTTCAGTTTTGCTTTTCTTACCTTCCTTGTTTGCTATTACCTGTATCCAACTTGCATCAAGGATTCAACTCTTCTTCTTAGAAGATGTCTTTTTCATTCTGCCGTTAAGGATCCAACCCCTTCCCCATGTAAAAAAAAAGAAAAAAAGATCCCTTTCTTCCATGAGATTGCAGTTTCATTCTAGAAAAGCTGACCTGACCCCTCCCACTTTGAGTCAGCAGCTTCTACTGACCTCGGATTTTTGTTTTTGGTGGCTGTTACATCAGCAAGGAGAGTCTCTGAACCGCATGCTGTCTCATTTTGCCCTCCGTATTTAATTTTTCATAAAGATTGGTTATCATTGTGAATCAGTACATTGTTCATGTCAAAAGTAGCATCTGAGGTAAAAATCAAAGAGTGTAGTAATTAGCCATTTTCTTTCTATAATTCTCAAGTAAAGCAAAATACCCATTGTATTACCTTAAATTTCTCAGGCAGCTAGCATTCTTCTTTCAAAAAACAGAAGATTGTAGAAAACATGATCCATATTTGTTTCATTTTCCCCTACAGACTGGGTCAGAAAGTGTCTAAAAGTAACACTGTCTAGGTGGCTAGCGGATTGTGTATTATCTTCTCCAAAAGCTATGCCAGTTAAACCTAAAGCACATTCTGTTAGGTCAATAGCCACTTTATTAACCTTCTTGAAAAATTTGTTGGTAGACTATGCCTGTGCAGGTTCCACATGGGTTTCACTGCATACATTTGCAAGAATAAGTTGGGTGTGGTCTCTAGGTCCAGGTCTTCCTTTAAGGCTGCCATGATCCATGGTGTTTTTTCATGATGCCACTACAGATGGTTAGCAGGGGACTGTGTTCTGCAGTTTTGAAATGGACGGAATGGATAATGCTTTCTGCCTTAGTTTGTATCACTTGGAGGCCCACATGTTTATTTGCATCTCTATACATTCCCCTTCATTGCTAATGTATCTCTCTACTCTAATCTGTGCACAAACTGGCTAATAATCAGCAAGTCAATGTGAAGACACAGTCCCAACCTTAATAAACTTTGCTGTCTCTTCTCTCCTTCACTTTACAGGTAGTTTGAGGCCTTCACTGATTTCCACTGATTGCCTCTCTGGTTTCTTTGCATTCCACCTGGTTTACACCCCTTGTGTTATCTCCTTCCCCCAATACAAAGTCTGTATTAGAATCCTGCTGAGCATTGAGCCATCTTTAAATTTCTAGTCTCCCACCAGGACACAAGTGCTCTTCAGTAATTACATTCTGCTTGTCGGTAAGCCATTAGACCTCAGGAATTTGTTTAAAGTGTTCAGATTTGTAAAGTAATACTTACCTTTTTCTCTTGTCTTGGTTGGCTCTGCCCCGCTCTGTTCACCCTCGCTAACGCTCGGGCTCTCTCCGCTCCCCTGCCCTGCCCCCTATTCCCTCCTGCCCCACTACCTCTACATTTATAGTAATCACAGCCACACCCACAGCTCACCCTCACATCACCTCCACCAATCACAGCTCCTCAAGTCATATCACATTATACCACACCAACTTGCTCCACACAAAATACTCCCAATCACTCTCATTCCCACTAGGCATTTTTTACATCACCCACACTACTTCCCCATCCACATGTAGTGCAACCCTATAATTCCTGTTCAGACCCCCCCCACCTAGAAACAACTTAAACTTTATAACTATGACTGTCACACAACTAAGTCTAGTCTGTCTTCTCATAATTCTTTACAACACCACAAGTTATCACTCTAGCAATATCCCTAAACTTAGTAGCACAACACTACATTGTGCACTCTCGTATGCAGACACCACACATCATAATAATATCTGCCCACAGTTATTCAAGAACTACATAATGGACCAATTCAAAACTAAACACATATGCTCTCATTCCTTCTCCAAAAAAACACAATACTTTCTCACACTCCTCACCAAACTCCAACATCTGTATAACCATTTTAACTCCAGGCTCACCATAAGTGGGGATATCCACCCCAACCCAGGCCCAAATCCATCCTGTCCAACACAAACTGCTCCAACACAAATGTCAGAACATAACACCCCCACTTTCTTCATACCTGGGCAAATCAACAACAGCAGCAAAACCAACCATCTTTTAATGCTAAATATTAATATTAGAAGTATCAAAAATAAAATACCTGAACTCCAGGCCACAATAGCATACTACTCCCCAGACATAGTTGCTTTAACAGAAACCTGGCTAAATAAAAACATAGCTAACTCAGTTGCTCTCCCTACCGGCTACAATATCATTAGACAAGACAGACCACTTCGTAAAGGGGGTGGAACTGCCTTACTGTACAAGTCCAACTTAACTGTCCATCAATTACCAAACTCCTACCCCTCCCCCAATAATTGGGACATACGTAGCTCACAACTTCAGCTTCACCCTAAAAAGGTCATCACCACAATTGTGATCTGTATTCCACCTGGTAATACACCTGCTAGCCTTGAAGACTTCTTATCCTGGTGTTCTTCCACATGCCCACAAGAAACCCTTATTCTGGGGGACTTCAACCTAGATTGGTTCACCTGTATATCAGAACCACCAAGTAATCTAATAAATCTCCATGGCTACCAGCAGCTAATCCATATTCCAACTAGATGTGATAAAAAATCTAAAAGGGAATCCATCCTTGACTGGGTCCTAACTAACAACCCCACATTGTACCCTCACACAGGCAGTCTCCCAGACACCTTAAGTGACCACAACATAATATACTTTATACATAGTAGAACAAGCATATGCAAAACCACTAACTATATATCCACTAGAAACACAAAAAAAGTCTCTCCTGAGGTCCTCAACACTTTACTCTGTAACTGTGACTGGACCCCCATAAAAACCCTCCCATTTGACCAGGCTGTAGCATATTTCAACAAAATATTTCTACAACACCTAGACACTGTTGCTCCATTGCGCAAAATCAAGGTTAGAACCTCTACAAACCCCTGGCTCAGTAAAGAAACCAAACAAATCCTCAAGTCCAGAGACACTGCGTGGCTTTACTATCAAAAAAACAAAGAAGCACAAAGCCTGACTAAGTACTAAGAACTGCGCAACCGTGCAAAAAAAAATGCATTAGGCTGGACAAAAAATCCTACTACACAACACTACAAACTAAATACCAACACAACCCACAAAAAATTTGGAAAAATGTAAACCACCTACTAAAATCCACCCAAAAGGCTACCCCCAAACCAACCACCCCTGGCACTAAAGTTCCAATCGAAACACAATTCAACTCCCACTTTGTGAACTCAATTCTATCCTTAGTATCACAGGACAGTTCCTTCCTCACTATCCCCCCCAACACAAATAACACTAATACAAGCTTTACCCTCAAAACAGTTTCCACCACTTCAATCAAAAGCATGCTCTCCAAACTAAAAACCTCATCAACAGCAGCCGACCTACTCCCCAGCTATTTCTTGAAACTCACAGCATATGCTATTGGTATCCCAGTCTCTACTCTCATAAACAGATCAATTGCTGAAAACTATATGCCCAAACTCTGGAAAATATCCTGTGCTACACCCATACATAAAGGCGGGACCTCCACTGAACTTAATAACTACAGACCCATTGCTTTACTAAATCCTAGAAAAATGCATCCATACCCAGATGCTAAACTATCTCCTAGACAGCAACATCCTGTCACCTACTCAGGATGGTTTCAGACCTGCCCATAGTTACCACTACAGCCCTCCTCTGCTTCACAGACACAGTAAACCGTCTCAAAAATGAAGACCTACAAGTGTCAACTCTTTTATTGGATATGTCAAAAGCATTTGACACAGTCAGACCAAATCCTGCTAAACAAACTAAACCAATATCGTCTATCAAATTCCACTCTTACCTGGTTCCAAAGCTACTTAACTGACAGGTACCAAGCTGTGAAATGGGAAAATTCTCTCTCTCCTCAGCTGCCCATAACTATAGGGGTCCCACAGGGTTCTATCTTAGGACCACTACTATTCACAGTCTTCAGAAATGACCTCCATACCTCCACACAGCATGCATCTATAATTCAGTATGCAGATGACACTACCCTAATCTGTGCTGCACAAAATATTCCCACCCTCCTGCAAGCAACTCAGCTAGCATTCTCTGACGTTGAAAACTACCTTACCAAAGCCCAACTTATCCTCAATCCAAAGAAAACTCAGCTTATGATTATAACCAGTTCTAACAAAAACACTAACAGTCAATTCACTATCTAATCCACAAATGCTACTCCAATTGCTCCAGTGGCACAGGCTAAGCTATTGGGAATAACCATGGACTCCCACCTAAAATTTGATAGTTATCTCAACTTAACTGTTAAAAAAGTACATACCAAACTGGGGTCACTCTACCGTGTCAAACCATTTCTTAACAACAACACAAGATCAGCCATTGCTCACTCCCAACTTCTATCCACCCTACTCCATGCATCTCCCATTCTGACTAATCTCAACAAAACTGAGCTAAGCAAAATGGAAGCCTGCTGCAAATTGCTCATGTAGAACTCATCACTGTACTGCTTTCAGACAGCTCCACTGGCTTGAACTGCCCAACCTCCTAACCTACAATCAGCTCTGCCTCTGTCATTCTATCTATTACCTCCCCAATAAGTGTCCTCCCCTCAAAAACCTAGTACAACATCACTCAGCCAAAAAGCCTCTTAGATCATCAAGCAAACTACTACTAAAAGTCACCAACAGCTACAATAGCTTTGGAGATGCACTATATCATAGTTCATTGGCTAAAAAATGGAACTCTGTCCCTACTAGCATTCAAAACACATAATCCAAAGCCTCCTTTAAAGACCTCATCGGGCAACATCTCAAGCAAAGTTGGCAGTGCCATGATTGCTCCCCAGGCATACTAAATCTATAGCACTTGATAATAGTTTTCATTCTTACTCACAAACACTGGCTAATCTACAGTGTTTGTACTGTACCTGTGTACTATGTATGTATTCTTCCTATGTTCCAAATTTCAGCTGTACACCACAATTCTATTAATTACCTTTATTTTTAAAATTAATATTTTTTGTTTGTTCTCTCCACTGTAACTGTTTATGTGCTGCATACCACTGTAAAAACATGTCTCTTGTAATTTGTGTGTATACTGATCATGTCTAAATAACTAAATGTGTCTGTAATTTTTCTTTGTGGAGCTTTTCTCCCTGGGCCTCTGCTGAAAAAGGGCATTTTGGGCTCAGTCAGACACCCCCAGTTAACAAATATAAAATAAAATAAAATAAAATAAATTACAGTCATGTACTTATCTTAATGCTAGATCTTACCACATCTGTCCACTTTTAACTGTCCCATCCTCCTCCTTTCAGCCAAGCTTTCATCCTACTGCATTCCTGACAGGCCTTATTGACCTCTCTCCAGGGCTTCCTAGGATGAATGTTACCTTTTCAGTGTTATTGTATGGTTGCTCCCATAATTTTCTTAGGATTTCTAATGCTGAGTTTGGCAGACTCTGTATGGAGCAAAGGGGGAAGTGAGGGCTATTGTGGGAGTTTGGGGAGGTGCTTGAACTTTGGAACATGCTTAGATGCCTGGCTTGGTACTGCTTGTGGTGACCAGTTCTGCAGTTTTGAAGTACCTTGACACAGATACTGAAGATCTAACATTATGGTAAATACATAGCTTTAGGTTACTTGATTTTTTTTTTTTTATTGCATGTCTTAAAAATTTATATCTACATTTGGAGCATGCTACAAAATTGAAACCACACTGACGTTAATGAATGCCAGATGCACTTCATTCTCATTTCTTTCTTAAAATAAAGTTTTGCTTTCAATGCATATTTATTTTGACTGCAGTCTGTTTGCTTCCACATTATCTAGAAACATAAAAACAGAGGTAATCCAGAGGGATTGAGTAAAGTCTGGTATCCCACCTATGATCCAAAGTGTGACAGGACTAATAAGAACAGAGTTTAAATGATTACTTCAGAGAAAAATCACTTAAGATAACAGAACTAGGAGACTCTCTCTCTCTCTCTAATCCCTTCCCTGTGGGAGGAATAAAGACACCTTGTTGAAGTTTCCAGTAGTTTATTCAGTTAAGCATAGGTAGGAACTAGGCTGTTGCCCAAGAGCCTAAGTAACCTTAGCCATCAGGGTTCCCTGGTTTACAGCACCCAAGAAAGTTATTTTCCTGTGCCCCTTTCGAGCAGAGTCACAGAAGTGATCCCCGGGATATATTTCCTATTTCCCATCCACTCATCAAGATTTTTCTTGAAGTGTGCTAATGAGGAACTTTGTTTGACATAGATGAGTAGCTTGTTCCAGAGTATGGGAAGTCTCTGGGACAGGAATCTATCCCTCCAGCAAGTCCTATTTCTGGTGAGAAGGTTTCTGTCCCTAGAACATGTAGCTCGGAGGGATTGTGATTTCTTTAGGTGTAGCATGGCCAACAGCTATGGGTTTGACATAGCTTTATATGTTAGGCAGAGATCACCTTTGCGTAGGCAATATGCTACAGAGTAAAGCTGGAGTTTTCTGAGACAGTCAGTGTAGGGAATCTGTTTGAGGCCTGTAATCCTCTTTGTGAGGTACTTCTGTGGCCTTTCCAGCTGCTGCGCATGTCTTGTGAGGTACATGCCAAAAGGGGAGTTGTACTCTGTAATGGGTCTAATGAGTGTCGAGTAGAGGAGAACAACGACCTCCTTTTTCCTGGATGAAAACCCTTTTGTAATGAAGTGTGCCATGTAGAAGGATTTCCTGACTACTGTGGCGATGTGATTATCAAAGGAGAGACTACTGTCCACCTGGGCCCCAAGGTCTCTTATCACACATTCGGCATTAAGTAGACTGCTGCCTATGTGGTAGTTCATCGGTACATAGTTTTTACCAAAGGGGATGATGGTGCACGTTTTGGCATTGAGCTTGAGGCCATGGCTCTGACACCAGGCATCTGTCTCAGTGAGGCCCTTCTGTAGGATGTCCACATAATTTGGGGACTCGACTATGACTCCTAGTTTGCGGTCATCTGTGAACTTCATTAGCCAAAGGCCATCTGTGTTAGCCTGTACTTCAGAGAAGTAGATACCAAACAGGAGAGGTCCCAGGACTGAACCCTGCGGTACTCCACTTGTCACTGGTTTGAAGTCAGATTTAGAGTCTGCAATTTTTACAGTGTAGATCTGTCAGTGAGCCAGTTGGCAACCCATTTTGTGATGTATGGATTTATACTTTGTTTAGCTATAATTCCGGAATGGGGGATGGTGTCAAAAGCCTTGGTGCGGTCAAGATAGGCTGTGTGAACCGCCTATCCCTCGTCTACAGCTTTGGTGACTGCCTCAAAGAAGTTGATCAGGTTCAGGAGGCATGATCTGCGTTTCACAAACCCGAACTGGGTGGGGTCCAGAGTTTGGCGGTTACCAGTCTCTTTGTTTATGAGTTCCATGATGATACTTCCATGGCCTTACAGACCAGGCTCGTCAGGCTATTAGGGCGATAGTTCCCAGGATCAGTGGTGGCTCCCCCTTTGTGGAGTGGGATAACTGTTGCTGTGTGCCATTCAGTGGGCACAAAGCCTGACGTGAGGCTATGATTGAACATGGTGCTTAGGTGGGGAGCCAGTTCGTTCTGAAGTTCGTGTAAAACGCAGCCTGAGATGTTGTCCGGTCCCATGGATGCTGTGTTTTTGGCTTTAGAGAGTGCAGCTTTTACCTGCGTAGTTGTGATTACAGGGACTCTGCTTTCTTCCTGTATAGGTATGGGCCCATTAGGGGGTGAGAGGGGGGTAAAGTTAGCACTGAACCTATCTGCCAGAATGTTGGCAATATCAGTTGGTTCTGTAATTTTTGTGCCGTTGTGCTGTAACTCAGATCAGATCTGGGTGTTGCCATTGAGATTCTTGACATAGCTATAGAATGCTTTGTGGTTGTCCCTAGGAACAGTGGCTATTTTTTTATTTTCGTAGCTAGCTTTGGAGGATCTTATAAGGGATCACAGCGTCTTACCTAGGCTGACCGGGGAGCTCCTCCACTAATGGTATTTTTACTCTTTTTTGCAACAGTTTCTTCCTTCTGTTGTAGAGTATATTTATGGCAGGGGATCACCATATTAGTCAATTGTTGAAGTCAATCATTTTGTCCTTGTACTCCGGTATCATTCTGGGCGAAGGCAGGATGCTACTCAGAGCTAGGGTCATACCTGCCTGGGCTACCGGATCGGAGAGCTCTTCCATGTTTCTTTTCATGTAGTTCAGGGAGGTAGGTCTCAAGTCATTCACACCAACATGGACAATGACAGAGTCATATTTGTACTTGTTTTGGAGTGACCTGAGTGCGTGGGTTATGTGGCGGATCCTGGCACCCATCACGCAGCTGACAGTAACCTTGTCCTTGTTTAGCCTGGTGAGTGGGACATCAGTGTGCCTGACTATAGAGTCACCTATGACTAGTGTGTTGGGTATGTTGTTTTGCCTTATGGGCTGTGGTTGAATGGCACACTGAGTCTGTGGGCTATGTGTCATTTGGGTTGTGTTGGGAGGTGGAGGTTGCTTGTGTTTCTGCTTTGGAGGTCTCTATTGCTTGAGCAGATTATTATTGAGAGCCTCCATGAATGTTTTTGTATTTCTGTCTGTGGATTTTGGTACTGAGTACCGGTGAACTGGCGACTAGCTTAACGGAAGCATCATCGGCAGCATTGGACCTGTGCAGTCTCTGTCTTTATCCTTAATATTTTTCCGAATATCGGTAGTTGGATGGCTTACTGAAGCCATTTCAGAATACGGAGACTGAGAGCGAAAGAATTTACCGACAATGAGAGCCCGATGATGAATGGTTTGGGCGTTGAACAAGGCACAAAACCGACAGCGAGGTACGTCGTGGTCTGGGCCTAAACAAGTGATTCAGTAAGAATAAAAATCTTGGTGTGGTATTTGCTTTCCACAGGCAAGACAACTGTTAACTTTTTCTGACATAGGTTAGAGCAAGAAAAAAGGATCCCCAAAGGGGTACTTAGCTTTAGAAGACTTCAGGATTATTCAGTTCTTAAATGAAATACTCTGGCATATGACTTCTACAACCTGAACTGATTCTTGGATCCCAGGACTTAGGATCTAAATAAGTGGTAGATGGTAAAGGGGATATGACAATAAGAGATGATCCTTTCGGATCCATTGAAGGCTTATGGTCTGTGGAAGGCCCATATATCATGTGGAAGGAGGTCGGATCTGAAATTTTTCAGATTTTTTCCAGCTGCTCCGATGAAGTTCTTGGGAACTTCAGAGGAGACCACATTTTAGCATCCAAAGAAATGGATTTGGATGTTTTAGAGGGGGTTTGAGCCCCAAAAGAAGCAGAAAGTAATCCCTTAAGAATGTGCTTGTTACGCCTGTCTGATAATACTCTGGGATTACAAGAAGCACAAATGGAATAGGCCGTGTTGAGATGGTCTTGTGCTAGACATTACACGCACCTTTTGTGGGCATCTGAGTTTGTGATCTTACACCCACAAGAAGTGCACTTTTTAAAACCAGTTGGTTTCTCCGACGTGTTTTTTTTTTTTTTTTTTGTAAGTAGCTGTTAGGCGGAAAGGGAGAACAAAATACCAGCTATGGTATCCTTAGCAAAATCCTGAAGAGGTAAGGAAAAAAGGAATACCAACAATGGTACGAAGGCAATTCAAAGATGAGTAAAGAGTCAAGAAAAGTGCAGAAAAAATCCTAATGCCAGTGACCACTAAGGAGGATATAGAAAGAAGATGAAACAAGTTTTAAGAATAACTATACAAAATTAACTACCAGTTATCTCAAGAAATAAAACTGCTTACTATGCTCGATAGCAGAATTTATGTCTAACCAGAATGGCAGCAAACAAGATCTGAGGCAATGGGGATGGAGTCGAACATTGTGGGTAGAGGGAGGAGTTTGAGAGCTGGATGCAAAATCTAGTATATGTGGCCAAATCAGATCCGAACCCATTAGTGAGGAAGAATGAAAAGAACATCATCAATCAATGCCCCCTTGGTATGTGCAAATCCAAGCACATCACTCGTTTGAAACGTCCCCAAAGATTTATAACTAAGAAAAGTAAAGACCCCAAAAGGTTAGAACAACTCTCCTTATACTCAGTAGCCGACAGACTGCTGCTAGGTGACCTGTGTCTTGCTTTTCAGTACATGAAAGACCCAATACCATTTGATCTCCTATTTCTTTGCAAAACCGGTGGCTCTGCAAACATTCATAGTAAAGACTTACATCTTCACCAAAAAGAAATAAACAAAATTCTCTGGAATGAGATTACAAACCTAACATGTTCCCAGCTTATGGAATAAGTTACCACTACAGCTAAAACAAAGTACTAGTCTGGCTACCTTTAAGATTAGTCTTGATGACTGGTTGGGTAGACAGAAATTTTCATCAGGGTTATCATGTACAGCCCTGCAGGATTTGGGAGGTGACCACTATTATGTGCTTGAAAAGGCATCTCATGGTCTTCATGCTTGCTTGCCTAGTCTTTTCCTAAACTTTGCTAATAAATATTTTATTTATTTATGTATGCATGTATGTATGTATGTATGTATGTATGTATGTATGCATGCATGTATGTATATATGTGTGCATGGAGGGGTAGAACTCTTGTGACATTACGTTATGAAAAGCAAGCAACAATGAGAATAGTGATGATAAACAAGCACAAGCATTAAACACTTCAAAAGATGTTTACATCTGATTACTAAAATAGATGCAGTATCGGGGATGGTAATATTTCTGGGGCATATTAAAATGATGACAATGGGGATGAAAATGAAATCTGGGTAATTTTTCTAACATGAAATATTAAACGCTCAAGGAAGAACAAAGCAGAAACACCGGTCGTGTTTCAGAAAGCGTTCATACTCAAAACTAACATTTAATTTCAGGATATAGGATTATAGGAAGTTACTAGGCTAATGGCACTGGGGCCCTTACAAACCTAGTCAAGAGTTTATTTCCAAAAAAGAAACCTCAGTCACCACCTGTCACCCCTGTCAATGAGGGACACAGGTGGAACCCCTGGGACAAATTTGTGGTTTCACATCTACTGATCAAGGTTGCACTTGAAGAGGGTCAGCGAGGTACTCTGACATGTATGAGAAGTCTATTCCAGAGATGGGTCAGCCGCTGGGAGACAAACCTGTCTCTCCAGCAGGTTTTGTTGATGTCACATATTAGTTTTATGCCTTTTGAGCAAGTAATGCGGGAGGAGTTTGACTTATGGATATGGAGCATCTCTAGTAAGATAGGGTCCAATACTGCCTTGAAGGAAAGACACAGATCACTTCTGAACAATCTGTATGATACCAAGTAGAATGATAGTAATTTGAGCCTGTCCATACAGGACAGGTGTTGGAGGCCATGGATTCTCTTTATGCGGTATTTCTGTAGTCTTTCCAGTTGGTCTAGCTGTTTGGAAAAGCACATACCAAATGGGGGATTATAGTCAATTATTGGCCTAATGAGGGAGGAGTACACAGAGGTAATAACCTCCTTTTTTCTGGATGCAATCCCTTTACTTATGAGATGAGCCAAGTAAAAGGCTTTTCTGACCACTACTGCTACATGATGGTTGAATGTGAGATTGTTGTCAACCTGAGTACCCAAGTCTCTCACCACATGTTGTATGCTTAGGGGGTTGTCGTTGATGTGGTAGTCAATAGGAGCGGTGTCTTTTCCAAATAGTATGATAATTCAAATTTTGCATTTAACTTAAGGCCATGAATTTGGCAACAGTCATTTGCTGTGAGACCCTTTTGCGGTGTGTTAACATTATTTGGGGAGTCAATGGCAGCACCAAACTTACAGTCATCCGCATACTTGGTCAGCCACAGGCCTTTTGTCTTTGCCTGGAACTCTGAGAAGTAGATGCCAAACAGCAGGGGGTCCCAGGACAGATCCCTGGGGAACACCACTAGTGTTCTGTTGTCGGAGGTGGATGTGCCTATTTTGACCTCGTGGGTGAGCCAGCTGGCCACCCACCTGATGAGACAGGGATGTACGCCAAGTTGTGTTAGCTTTTCAATGATGCCCGAGTGGGGGATTGTGTCAAAGGCCTTGGCCAAGTCAAGGTAAGCTGTATGTACTGACTTTCCCTCATCCAGGACGTTGGTGACAGACACAAAGAAGTCAACCAAGTATGAATCAATATTGCCTCTTTTAGCCTTAAGTCAAACACAAGTTCTAAGTTGCTTAAAATTTTGTGAATCACTCTACAACACTGAGATCACTATCTGTTCATAAAGGTTTAATGCAGAACTGCTAATAAGCTACCATTTGAACTCATAGTTCAAACTCTTCCTTTAAGCAGATATAACTCATTACAGCAGAGTACGCCTCCAGGCATTTCTGCAGTTACCTCCTACTGCTCCTCTAGGCGACAAATATGCTTGTTCATATTTGCATTAATAATTCCAAAAGCATGCTATATACAAGGTGTCAGAATATTTTATCTTGAAGCATACATGATGGCAAGCACAACTGTAATGATACCTGACGTCTGTCAATGACTGTTTTTAGAACTTTAAGATGATAACTTCATTTTCTTAAAGGCTCAAGCCATACCCACAGAGATTGTACTGGGAGGAATGAGTTAAAATACATACCTGTTTTGCCAGATTATAGCATAGTTTAAAAGAGAAAAGGGTACTTCCATGCATGAAAACCCTTGATATCTGTTCATAGTTTTTAAAATACCACTAAATTCTTCAAGAACCTTTTAAGCAACTTAAAACTTTCTGTAGTGTTTACTGTCTAAAAGAGTGTAGGCTAGTAGCTGTAGTATTGTTCCTCACCCTCTCTCCCTGTTGGTGTCGTGCTGTTATACTTTGTGGCTTTGCAGTTGCCCGCCCCTACTGTAATTTGATCTGGGACACTCCTCCCAGTCTAGTGTCATTAACTCATTCTACCCAATACAGAGAGAACATTTGAGAAGGACAACCCACTTAGTTTCCTAACCTTGAATTATCTTCTGCTTCTCCTCTCTCATTTACAAAAAAAAAAAAAAAATTTTGCTAGATTCTCCCTGTGTTCTGCTTAACTGTAACAAAAAAAAATGTACGCTTGTTTCCTGCCTTTCCTGTAACTAGTCTAGTCCAGATACAGATTTGCTATATCCAGGACTGTTCGTAAACTTCTGAGCCCCCCAAGCCTGTCTGTGTTGGAGGGAAGCCTGCTAGCTTATCAGTGGGAGTGGTAAGCACTAGGTAACCTATCTACCACATAAGGAGTGGTTTCTGGCCCAGAAATTGTAGTAATTGGCCATTTGGGCAATTTTTCCATCTCTCTCAACTTTCTGATTTAAAAGCCCGCATTTGCACTTGTTTCTTTCCTGTAACTAGTTTAGTTCAGATACAGATTCTTAGTTTTAGCATTTGAATTTGCTTATTCGTGCTCAGCACTTGTTCAGAACTTCTTGTAAGCACTAAATAAGCTACAAATTACTACAGCACTCAACCTTCCTCATTACCTAGAGGAAAACAGTTTTTGTACTTATTTTCCTCACTTGCTTAGAGAAAAAAGTTCAGTTGTGTACACTTACCCATAAATGTAGATGTTCGAGTGTATTCACTGTTGCAGTCATCACACTTGGGTTATCTGCCTGCAGGTAGCCCACAATCGGCCCAAATATTTCTGCATCGGTTGCTGTTGCTCCAGGACTGATGTCAGGTCATCAGGGGTATAAAAGCAGGCAGCCAATGCCATTACATCAGTTTTTCTAGCCCCAAATGTCAGGAGCCCCCTAATAGGGAGCTAAGTTATGGTGGATGGAAACACCACCAGTAAAAAGTAAATACCAATACCCCTGAAAGGGGGGAGTAAAAGGCATAGAGAGATATGAGAGAGAGAGTGAGAGATAAAAAACAGCGGGTTAGAGGGAGGGAAACCAGGACTGCAACAGTGAATACACTCGAACATCTACATTTATGGTAAGTGTACACAACTGTACTATGTTCTTTGTATTTCACTGTTGCAGTCATCACACTTGGGTGGACTCCCAAAGCTGAAGAAGGGTGGAGGCAGTCAAGAAGAGTTAGAGCTGGCTAGAATACCCTGCAGGACTGCTGTTGCAAAGCCTGCCCTGGATTTGGAGAAGACAGGCATATGGTAGTGCTTGATGAAAGTGTATACTGAACTTCAGGTAGCAGCTTCCATGATGTCCCTGGTAGGGACTCCCCTGAGAAATGCTGTAGAGGTAGATGTTGCCCTAGTGGAATGTGTTCTGACCCCCTGCGGGGTTGATTTCCCACGGTGCTTGTAGCAGAAATGGATGCAATGTGATATCTATTTAGATATTATTTGCTTAGAAATGGCCTTGCCCTCTGCCCCTGTTGCAAAGCTGAGTAGTTATTGGTCTGATTTTCTGAAGGGCTTAGTCCTATCCAGGTAAAATCTGAGCTGGCTGTCCACGTCCAGGGAGTGCAGGATCCTTTCCCCTTTATTTTGAGGATTAGGGAAAAAGGTTGTTAAATGTATGGATTGATTGAGAGCCATACTGGACACCACTTTAGGCATAAAGGAAAGATTTGTCCTGAGAGAGACCCTGTCAGCATGGAAAATAATGAAGGGTTCCACAGCCGTAAGTGCTTGCAGTTCAGACACTCTTCTAGCTGAAGTGATGGCTAGAAGCAATGCTGTTTTCCAAGAGAAGAATTTTAAGTCTGCTGACACTGCAGGCTCAAAGGGTGGAAGTGTGAGCTTTTCCAGTACAACGTTAAGGTCCCAAGCAGGGGTGGGTGCTCTCCTTGGTGGCCTTAAGTTGTTTGCCCTTCTCAGGAACTGTTTGATAAGAGGGTGTGAGAAGAGAGGTGGCCCAGTGTTGTAATGAGCCGAAATAGCTGAGGCATATATCTTAATTGAAGAGAAGGACAAGCCTTTGTGGAGTAGATTTGCTAAGTAATCCAGGATTAAAGGCAGGGAGGGCAGAGTTGTGTCCTTACCCTTAGATAGACTCCAGGAGCAATACCTTTTCCACTTATCTGCATAGGATTTCCTTATACTGAGCCTTCTGGCTTCAAGAATGACATCCAGCACCTGTTTGCTTAGAGCTGCTGGGGTAGGATTCAAGAGATAAGCCAGGCTGTAAGATTTAGGGTTTGCAGTTGCTAATGCAAAGTCTGCCCCTCCTGCTGAGAGAGCAGGGTAGGGTTCTGGTGTAGGTGCCATGATGGCACCGATATCAGGCTGCGCAGGAGTGAGTACCAGTGTTGGCGTGGCCAGTCCGGGGCAATCAGAATTGTCCTCTGTCTGTCCTGTCTTATTTTGAGTAATACTCTTGGGAGAAGGGGCAGAGGTGGGAATGCATAAATTGAGAGATTTACCCACTGAAAGGATAGGGCATCCACTTTTCAGGCCTTTCTGTGAGGGTTCCTGGTGCAGAATCTGCTGAGCTGGTGATTATAGGGGGAGGCAAAAAGGTCTACCTCTGGGGTCCACCCATTTCTGAATCAGAAGGTTTAAGGTGCTGGGCTCTAACTGCCACTCGTGTGGCTCTAGGAGATTTCTGCTTAAGTCGTCTGACAGTGAATTTTGTTTGCCTGGCAGGAATTGAGCATGCAGATGGACTTGCATGTCCAAGGCCATGTTCCACAGGGCCATGGCTAAACAGCAGAGTGGGTAGGAATGGGTTCCTCCCTGCTTGTTGATGTACTACATAAGTGTGATGTTGTCTGTTTTTATTAGAAGCTGTCCTGGAAAGAGTAGGGATCTGAAAGCTGTCAGGGCATTCTACACAGCTAACATCTCTTTTTGGTTGATATGCAGATGAATTTTACTTGGGCTCCAGTGGCCCTGAATGCATTTGACGTCCATATGTGCTCCCCAGGCATAGTCTGATGTGTCTGTGGTCAGGGTATGGGCGGCGTGGGGTTGAGTAAAGGGCAGTCCCTTGTTATGGTTGCATGCTTTTGCCCACCAAAGGAACTCTGTCCTTAGACAGGGTATGATAGGAATGATTGTTTCCAGGTCCTGAGAATGTTGGCACCAAAGAATTTTTAAGTACCATTGAAGTTTCCTCATGTGCAGTCTTGCATATGGAATTAGCAGTACACATGAGGCCATGAACCTTAGAGCCTGCAGTATTTTCCTTGCAGATAGCTGGATTCTGGTGGCCATTTACTTGAAGTTGGCTGTCAGCCAGACTTGTTTTTCTAAAGTGAGGAATGCCATCTGAGATGATGTGTTCAAGCTTGCTCCCAAGAATACAATCTTTTGACTGGGTACCAGTTCTGATTTGCTTTCATTGATGGTGTACCCCAGGGAAGTGAGAAGGTTTTTCACAAATGTCAGATGCTGCAACAGCAATTCCTGACTGTCCACCTGAATCAGGCAGTCGTCCAAGTACGGGTAAATTTGGATATTTCTCTGCCTGCAGTATGCAATGGCTGGAACCAGCCATTTTGTGAATATTTTGGGCACAGTGGATAAGCCAAAGGGAAGTGCAGAGAACTGATAATGCATAGATCTGGCTCTGAAACGTAAATACTTCCTGCATGACTCCCTTATAGGGATGTGCAGATAGGCTTCTTGTAAGTCTAGGGTGACTAACCAGGCATCCTTGGCTAGCATAGTAGAAGCTGTTGCAGGGTAAGCATTTTGAATTTTGCTAACACCAGGAAGGTGTTGAGATTTGAAAGATCCAGGATTGGGCGCCAAGAGCCCTCTTTTCTGGGTACCAGGAAAAGTCTGGAATAGAATCCTTGACCTATCTGTTCCGCTGTTACCAGCTGAAAAGCTCTGATGGAGAACAGGGATAGGACTTGGTTTTGTGCCTCTACCCACTGGTTTGGAGGAAGGTCTGGGAACCCTCTTTGGGTTGGCAGTGAGTGGAAGTAAAATTTGTACCCCTGGGATACTATACTGAGGACCCATTGGTTTTTTGCATGAAGGGCATGTTTTCCTCCTAGGGGCACAAGCAATTGGGCAGAGGTGGGGAGTGGAGGAGAGAAGTCATTGTGAGTTTTTGAAAGGTGGCTTGTCATCCCCAATCTCCTTCGTCTGAGGTGTCAGTGTTCCTGGAGGCTTTTGGTGCTGGACCATCTCTGTCTTAGGTGACTGTCCCAGTGGATGGACTTATTGATCTGGTTTCCTGCTGGGCATGGAAGGAGCAGGACACTGTCGACCCCATAACCAAGCTCCCTGACAAATTTTTATCTCCTCCTTCAGACCTCCCTCACTGGAGAAAAGGAGTCCCAGTTGATGCTATGGTGGTGGCGGCAGCAGCCACTAAGAAAGAGCTAGTAGAGCAAAGCCCTTCTGTCCACCTGCCGAACAGGGAGTCCAGAGCATTGGACAGATTTGGAAGGCGAGTGTTTGCCTCAGCTACCTTTGCTCTGATGTGAATCAACTAGTTTACACATTTTACTAGGCTGCAGAGTGATTTGACTAAGGAATAATCAAATTCTCTCTCTGAGATCATGCCTGCTGAGGATTTCAAAAGGACTTCCTCTCAAATGGCCAATCTTTTGGCTGTTTCAAATGTGTCGATGAGGCCAATCTCTCACGTATGAGCTGCCGGTTCAGGTATTGCCATAAGGAGACACGCGTGGATTGGGCTATGTGACTTTGAGGAGCCCTTTATGACATCTTTTATTAATAGCCCTTTTGATGGCCTTTGTTTGGGCCATCAGTTAAAGATATATTTACCCTCAGAGAAAAGGATGAAAAAAAACCTGTCTGCAATAAGAATCAACTTCTCTACCCACCAAAGGACCTTCCAAAACCAGAGAGGTGGTAAGAAGATGGGGTTCCATAAATCTCAGGGGTCTTTCCTGGATTTACAAGGGGACAATTTCTCCAGAGGGAGAGGAGGAAATTTTAATGGGAGACCTCACCCTAGAGGGAGAGGAACTGCAGAACCAGGGCTTTAGGGATTCCTTTTCAGACGGGCCCTATCAGTGCTCCTGAAGCACTGCCTGACTCTTCATCTCTGGAGTTGTTTCTGTTTGCAGTTAAGACACCTAGACAGATGTCACAAAAGATTCATGGGTGCTAGGAATAATATCCAGAGGTTACTGCATTCTCTTTTCCCTTCTTCCTCCATGTTGGAAGAAGAAACGCCCTGATAGTCCATCCAGTCAGAGGAAGCAGCACAGGAAATACAAAAGCTGCTAGAAAAAAAGAGTCATCCAGACAGTCCTACCTGACCAGATAGGATTCAGAACTTATTCAGGCTTCTTTTTCGTGCCAAAGAAAACAGGGGACCTCAGACCAATTTTGGATCTAAGTGGTTCGACAAGTTTCAGAAGATAAAGGTCCAGATGGTCATGGTTCAGTCCATCCTGCCCCTTCTTCACAAGGATGACTGGATGTGCTCCATAGACCTTCAGGATGCGTACTGTCCTATAAAAATACACAGTCGATCCAGAAGGTGTCTATGCGTTTGGCTAGGAACCAATCATTTCCAATTCAGAGCTCTGCCCTTTGAACTCATCACAGCCCCCAGGGTGTTTACCAAATGAGTGGTAGTAGTAGCAGCTCACTCAAGGCTCCAAGGATTCCAGGTGTTTCCGTATTTAGAAGATTGGCTCCTCACCGCCCCCTCCAGGCATCAACTTCAATGAGCCAGGGACTATTTGCTGCAGATTTGCAACACCTACTGCTTCCCTTAGCTTGCTTCTTTATGTGAATTCTCCAGTGGACCTGCCCCTGTCCTTTCAGATAAAACTCAGCCCGATTTGCATACACCACATTCTTTGGTGGATTCAGTCCGATAATGTCTTTCTGGGCAGACCCTTTGTTCTTCTGAATCCAGTTGCCACAGTAACCATGGATGCCTCCCAGCTGGGGTGGGGGGCATTTCTTGGGAAGGACTGTCCAAGGCATGTGGTCCCACCAAGAGACTAAATTGCATATCAGCATTCTAGGGATGAGAGCAGTCCTTTTAGTGTTGCAGGCATTTCAAGAATATCTCCCTCTGGGGACTATTGCAATTTAGGCAGGCAATATGTTTGTAGTCTGGTACATCAGCAAGCAAGGAGAAACCCGATCTTACCCCCTGTGCAGAGAGGCCACAAGAGTATGGGAATGGATGATCTCTTCGGACCGCTTTCTAATTGCAACGCACATTCTGGGGAAAACTAGCATGCTGACAGACAAATTGAGCAGATCTATTCTGATGCCTCACTAGTAGTCTGCTAACCAGTCAGTAGTGAGTATGACCTTCAGGTGTTGGGGCCAGCCTTGCTGTGATCTGTTTGCCTCCCCACTCAACAAGTGCAGCAAGTACTTTGCTCTGATCCTCCCTCAGGGGGAGTCACCGACAGATGCTGTGCTTCACATTTGGTCCTCTGGTCTCCTTTTTGCTTAACCTCCTCTTTCCCTAATTCCAAAACTCTTACAGAAAGCAAGCAGGTTGAAGAGCTCATTGCCCCTTTCTGACCCTGGCAAATTTGGCTCCCCTTCCTATAGTCTCATCTTTGTTATCCTCCATGGATACTGGAGCCTCGTCAGGATCTCCTGTCTCACCTGTCGAGCATTCTGCATCCCAACCTTCTAGCCTGCAGGTTTAACCACATGGTTTCTCCTCTTTCAGTAATACTTACAGTCCAGGCTGTCTTCTCCAGTTTGTGACATTATTTTAGCATCATAAAAAATTTCCACCAAGAAAGTGTATAGGAGCAAATGGAAAAGGTTTTCTGTTTGGGCTTCTAACCAAAACATTGACCCCTTTTGGCCCCAACCTCTACAGTTCTCCTTTTCCTCACAACGCTTTTTAATCAAGGGACCAGTTTTTCTACAATTAAACTTCAGTCAGCAGCAATCTCTTAATTTCCATCCAAGAAATAAATCTTTCTGACACAGAACAGACAGCTGTCTGCTATCCTTAACTGAGGACAGCAGGGAGGAGGAAGGAAGCAACCTGAAGGCTTTATCTGAGGAAACATATGACAGAAGGGTCTGCAGCAGGATCCTTGAAAAGAAATTGGCAGTCCTTGAGTACCTTGTAGTGCCTGTTTGGCTTTTTTTGGAGCTGGAGGCTGAGAGCCCGGATGGGTGGAAGTGGCTGCAAAGGCATCCAAGAAAGCAGGAATTACAGGAGGAATAGCTGAAGGACTAGGGGGACTGTACTATAGGAGGTCGTACTAAGACTTCTGGACCTCAGACATTTCTGTACTGTCCCATTTGAAGTGGTCATACATTTTAGATATAGTCTCAGAAGAGAAGTCTTCACCTGAGGTAGGATGAGGCCTAGTTCTCTTCTGAGTGGAAACAGGGCAGGCCAGAGGGGAAGCAGGACGACATGACAGAAGCTTAAGTACCATAAAGGCATTAAAGTGGTCCTGGGAGAAGTTAAGCCATGCCTTCTGTGGGTCGGGGGAGGAGAGACATGCTTGTATTTTTGTTTCATCTTAGCAGGGGTATTTGTACGATGCAAAGAAAGAGGGCCAGACGCAGGCCGATATTCCACAATATTAGAGTCAGTGCCCTCCCTAACAATAATCTGGTAAAAAAAACTGTAAAAAAGAGCACTTTGGAAGAAAACACCAAGCTGCTGAGTGTAATTCTTTAATAAAGCCACTGTAAACACGATGCACAGGCCAACAAATACACAAACACCCACAGATTAAAATGCATTTTCGTCCCTATAAAGACTTCATCAGATGGATGCATACCCTCTCTAAATGTATGTAATTTATATTAAAACCAAAAAGCATTGACCAATCAAGTAAAGCATCTCATTAAACTATTTAAAAGTTTTTTTTACATACATAAAATCTGTGAACATTAAAATTCTAAAAAAAAATATAAAAACATAATAAATACCACATATCACAAATTACCAAAAACATAATAAAAAAAATGTGTATATACACACACACACACACATACACACATACACACACACACACACACACACACACACACACACACATACATTAAGATGTTTTATATAATATAGTGTAAAAAAACAAGGGATCAAGATTTCCATGTCTGTTCATTCCTTCTTGAAGACCTCCACTACCATCTAGTGGCCAAAATGAAAATCACAGTAGTGTTACAGCTTTGCTGCTCTTAGGTCCATAGGTAGGTACTAGGCTATTGGCTCAAGGGCCTAAGTAAGCCTAGCCAACAAGGTTCCCTGGCTTACGCCACCCAAAAAAATTATTTTCCTGCGTCCCTGTCGAGCAGAGCCACAGAAGTGATCCCCGGGTTGTATTTCCTATTTCCCATCCACTCATCAAGATTTTTCTTGGAGTGCTAATGAGGAACTTTGCTCGACATAGATGGGTAGCTTGTTCCAGAGTATGGGAAGTCTCTGGGACAGCAATCTATCCCTCCAGCATGTCCTGTTTATTGTGGTGACAAGATTTAGGTCCCTAGAGCGTGTTGCTCAGAGGGATTGAGATGTCTTTAGGTGCAGCATGTCCAACAGCTCTGGTTTTGACATAGCTTTCTTTATATGTTAGGCAGAGATCACCATTGAGTAGGCGATATGCTACAGAGTAAAGCTGGAGTATTTTGAGACGGTCAGTGTAGGGCATATGTTTGAGGCCAGTAATCCTCTTTGTGAGGTACTTCTGTGGCCTTTCCAGCTACTGCAGATGTCTTGTGAGGTACATTCCAAAACGGGCGTTGTACTCTATAATGGGTCTAATGAGTGTCGAGTAGAGGGGAACGACAACCTCTTTTTTCCTGGATGAGAACCCTTTTATGATGAGGTGTGCCATGTAGAAGGATTTCCTGACTACTGTGGCAATGTCATTATCAAAGGACAGACTACTGTCCACCAGAGTCGCAAGGTCTCTTATCACACATTCGGCGTTAAGTAAACTGCCACCTATATAGTAGTTCATGGGTACGGAGTTTTTACCAAAGGGTATGACAATGCACTTTTTGGTATTGAGCTTGAGGCCATGGCTCTGACACCAGGCATCTGTCTTAGTGAGACCCTTCTGTAGGATGTCCACATCATTTGAGTGCTCGACTATGGCTCCTAGTTTGTAGTCATCTGCGAACTTCGTTAGCCAAAGGCCTTCTGTGTTAGCCTGTACTTCAGAGAAGTAGATATCAAACAGGAGAGGTCCCAGGACTGAACCCTGTGGTACTCCACTTGTCACTGGTTTGAAGTCAGATTTGGAGTCTGCAACTTTTACAGTGTGGGTTCTGTCAGTGAGCCAGTTGGCAACCCATCTTGTGACGTAAGGATTTATACCTAGTTTAGTGAGTTTATCCATAATTCCAAAATGGGGGATGGTGATGGAAGCCTTGGCGAGGTCAAGATAGGCTGTGTGAACCACCTTACCCTCGTCTACAGGTTTGGTGACTGCCTCAAAGAAGTCGATCAGGTTCAGGAGGCATGATTTGCCTTTCACAATCCTGAACTGGGTGGGATCTACAGTTTGGAGGTTACCAGTGTCTTTGTTTATGAGTTCCATAGCCTTACAGACCAGGTTCATCAGGCTAATAGGGCGATAGTTCCTGGCATCAGTGGTGGCCCCCCCTTTGTGGAGTGGGATAACTGTTGCTGTGCACCATTCAGAGGGCACAAAGCCTGATGTGAGGCTATGATTGAACATGGTGCTCAGGTGGGGAGCCAGTTCATTCTGAAGTTCGTGTAAAACGCAGCCTGGGATGTTGTCCAGTCCCATGGATGCTGTATTTTTGGCTTTAGAGAGTGCAGTTTTTACCTGCATAATTGTGATTACAGGGAATCTGCATTCTTCTTGTGTAGATATGGGCCCTTTAGGGGGTGAGGGGGGGTAAAGTTAGCACTGAACCTATCTGCCAGGATGTTGGCAATATCAGTTGGTTCTGTAATTTTCGTGCCGTTGTGCTGTAACTCAGATTAGATCTGGGTGTTGCCATTGAGATTCCTGACATAGCTATAGAATGCTTTGTGGTTGTCCTTAGAATCGGTGGCGATTTTGTTTTCGTAGCTTACCTTAAGAACAGTGGCCAGTCAATGATACTGCATCATTCAAGCCTGGAGACTTGGTGGCTTCTAAAGTTAATTGCCAGAATAATTCCCTATATTCCAACCGAGTCTCCCGTAACCCCCTATTATGTCCTTAGGTACTACTTCTAACAAAAAAAATGGTATATAAGCATTCTGACATGTAAGTTTATGTTTATATAGGGCATTTGTTCCTAATGTCATAATCATGCTCATAGATTCTAGGTTTTCATTCATTGTATTTCACTGTTGCAGTCATTACATTTGGGTAATCTGCTGGCAGGTTGCCCTCAGTCGGGCTGATTAACAAATTCTTGGGTGCTGCGTCAGTTGCTGTCTCTTCTTACATGACGTCAGGGGTATTAAACATGCAGCAGACACCATTACATCAGTCTTTCTTGCCACACTGTGTCCGAAGCAGAAGCAGTTCGCAAGTGCCGGTCGGCCGACTCCTGAAATTTTCGTTTTCGAGTTTCAGAACCGAAGTTTTCAACTAAAAGCTAAGGACCCCGTTGGGGAAACTTTTTCTTACTCCTTTGCGATGTCAGTAAAAGTTAATAATTGTATTACTTGTGGGAAGCAAATACCTCATAAGGACTTTCATTTGTACTGTATTCCTTGCCTAGGCCCTGACCACGACGTACCTTGCTGTCGGTTTTGTGCTTTATTTAATCAGCGCACTATCCGTCGTTGGTACATTTTTGCTTCAAAATATTTTGGTTCTCGGTTTAATTATCCAGAAATTACGTTGGTTAGCCATCCGACTACTGGAATACCGAAAAAACACAAAGAAAAAGACAGAGACAGGCCGTTGAGGTCCAAAACTGCCGACGACGCTTCTCCTAAGCCAGTTCGCCAGTACTTAGTGAGGTGCTTTCGCAGCCCATGATACCTGCTACTTCTGATTCTCAGGCCTCTACTGAAACCCATTCGGAGTCCGGTATGCCGCGAGATACTTCACATATGGAACCCGAGGATGTCTCTACCTTGGATGGGTCCAGAGCTGCTGAGTAAGCACCGGCTTCTGAGGATGTATTCAGGCCTACAGACTTGCATATTAAACCAACTCCAACTTCAGTGTTAAGGCCTAAATCTCGATCTATGTCTAAAAAAATGATGCCCAGGCCACATGTTCAGGCCCCTATGCCTAAAAAACAAATGATCAAAATGGCTGAAGATTTAATTACTCTAATCAGGGGTAGTCAACCCCCCCCCCCCCCCCCAGAGGCCTAGGATTGAATTTGACTGAGTCTTCTGAACAGGACTCTGTTTCTTCTTACTCTTCTAATGAACTGGATTTGTCCATACCTACTTATGAGGACTCTGATGCAGAGGATTCCATTCCCTCTGCTTCTCCACCTGAGGATTTCTCTTTTGGGGAAACTTTACATACCTTAAGGGAGCATTTCCACTGGGAAAGTCAGGATTTCTCTGAATCCAAAAAGAGTCTTGGGGATTTCCTTCTTCTTCCTCAGCATAGGCCTTTGGCTATACCTACTGTATTAGATATTGTTGATGATGTGTTTTTGGAATCCAGTATGGCCCCAGATTCCTTGCCTTCAGCCCCTAGCAAACCAGACAGGTACTACATGGTTCCTGACTCCCACAAATTCCTTTTCAAGAATCCTGTTGTGGACCCTGAAACTATTTCTCAGGGGCCCAAGGGCATTAAGGCTTCTATTGCTAAAAATCCTACCCCTTCTGATAGGGGACTCCAGGGCGCTGGATAGATGGGGTAAAATGGTGTATACTTCTGCAACCTTAGCAATCAGGGCTTTAAACTGTCAATTTCATATGCTAAAATATTAACAGCATATCATGGGACTGCCTAAACAGAAAATTATGTTGATTTCTGACTGTGTGGAGAATAAAGATTTGCAGGATTTATTGCATTCAGCTGAACAAGTTGGCAAACATACTTTGCAATATGGTTTTGATTCTTTAGAGGCCTGTTGCCAGGGCTGCTGTTACTGCGTCTTTGCTTAGAAGGCATGCTTGGCTTAAGGAGCAATCTCTGCCTGATCATGTTAAATCAAAACTTTTGGATGCTCCTTTACAGCAGGACCGCCTATTTGGCAGTAAGGCTGAAGAAGTTCGAAAAAAGATGGAAGATAAAGCTAAATCTATGCAAACTGTTTAAGATTTCTTACAATTGCAACCTCCTAGATTTAGTAGGCATTGGCCTACTAAGAACTGTTCCTTTCCAGCTCCTTCCAGAGCCAATACGGCCAAACCCAGACATTCCAAAAGCACTAGGTTTCAGTCCCCAAGGGACTGTCAGAACTAAGCAATGGGGTGCTTCCACTTCCAAATCTGGAAACAAGGCACCAGCCTATGGTAAACAGTCTCTATGACTTCCCTTTGAAATTACCAAGCACTAACCTCCTAGCCACCCCTTTGGGGGGAAAACTGGCTCTTCATTCAAGAAACTGGCAACTTATAACCCAGGACAAATGGGTTTTAAACATAGTGTCCCAAGGATACAGATTTAATTTCCACTTGCTGCCAACTCCAAATGGGTGGCCAGACCTGCCCCCAAATCAATGGGTAGTGGCTCTGAAACAAATTCTTTCCCTCCTAAACATGGGGGCTAGTACCAGAAGAGGAAAAGGAACAAGGTTTCTATTCCAGACTTTTCCTGGTACCCAGAAAAGACAAATCATGGAGACCAATTCTGGACCTGTCTACTCTAAGCACCTTTCTGGACATTCCAAAATTCAAGATGCTGACTCTTCACCAGTTACTTCCTATGCTAGGCAAGGATGCCTGGTTGGCAACTCTCGACTTAAGAGGCTTACTTGCATATCCCAATCAGGGAATCTTGCAGAAGATTCCTACGCTTCAAAGCAGGCTGCATGCATTATCAGTTATCTGCACTGCCCTATGGCTTGTCTACTGCGTCCAGGGTATTCACAAAGTTCCTGGCTTCAGTAATTGCATTTTGCAGACAAAGAAGTATTCAAATATATCCATACCTGGACGATTGCTAATTCAGGCAGAAAACCAGGCCATTCTTCTAAAACATCTGGCGTTTGTAAAAAGAGTTCTAACCTGTCTAGGGTACACCTTAAACGAAAATAAATATCAACTGGTACCCTATCAAAAGATTACATTCCTGGGTGCAAGCTTGAATACAACTGCCAAGATGGCTTTCCTTATGCCAGAAAAGCAAATTCATTTGGTGACTTACTTCATACAGGTAGCCACAAAAGCCCTGCTATCTGCAAGGCAAATACTGCAAACCTTGGTGTTCATGGCCTCCTGCATTCTTTTAATTCCATATGCAAGACTGCATATGAGGAAACGTCAGTGGTACTTAAAAAGTTTATGGAGTCAACATTGTCACAGCCTGGAAACAATGATTCCTATCATACCTTGCCTGCATCTAGAGTTCCTATCGTGGGCAGAGGCCTGTCACCAAAACAAGGGACTGCCATTCACACCACCCCCTGCCACCACCCAAACCCAAATTACAGACGCATCAGATTATGCATGGGGGGGCTCATCTGGCAGGGAAGTGCATTCAGGGCAAATGGAGCCCAAATCAAATGCACCTTCATATTATTCAAAAAGAAATGCTAGCTGTACAGAATGCACTGACAGCCTTCAAGGACTGCCTTCAGCCAGGACAATTACTGATAAAGATGGACAGCACCACGGTTACGTGGTACATAAACAAGCAGGGGGGTACACATTCCTACCCCCTCTGCAGACTAGCCATGACATTGTGGAACACGGCCTTGAGCTACCAAGTACAACTACAAGCCCAATTATTGCCAGGAAAGCAGAATGTTCTGGCAGATGAACTAAGCAGAAATCTCACGGACCCTCACAAATGGAAACTGGAACCACAGATTTACAACATGTTGACATGCAAATGGGGGAGCCCAGACATAGATCTTTTTGCATCACCCCAGAACTACCAGTTGGACAAATTTTGCACAAGAACTCATCACAAAAAGCCTGGAAAGTGGATGCTCTGTCCTTCAGCTGGAAAAGCCTATCGGTCTATGCCTTTGCTCTCCAAAGTTCTACTAAAAGTCAAACAGGACAAACCAAAAATAATTTTGATTGCTCCAGACTGGCCTCGCCAACACTGGCACCCTCTCCTGCGCAACGTGTCACAAATTTCTCCATGGCACCTGCCTCAGACACCTTCCTTACTGTCTCAGCAGGAAAACCAAATTCTGCACCTTCAGCTCCAAACATTGAATCTTGCAGCTTGGCTAATCACTTAAATTCCTCCTTAGCATCCCTCAGCAAACCTGTGATAGATGTCATTTTGGAGGCGAGACGACCTAGTACTAGAAAATCTTATGCTGACAAATGGAAAAGATTCTGTGCCTGGAATAAGTCTCAAGGGATGTGCACAGCAGTGTCCAATTTACCTCAGATTTTGCAATACTTAACTGAGATGCTTCACAAGGGCCTGTCTTTTTCTTCTCAATAAAATTCATGCCTCAGCCATTTCAGCTCAGTACAACATAGACCCCCCTCCCTCTTCTCTCATCCTCTTCTGAAGCAGTATCTCAGAGGGGCCAAAAATTTGAGACCACCAAGGAGAGCTCCAACCCCTGCCTGGGACCTTAACTTTGTATTGGAGAAACTCACTCTACCTCCTTTCGAGCCAGCTGCAACTGCAGACTTAAAATTTCTTTCCTGAAAAACAGCCTTCCTTTTAGCAATCACTTCAGCTAGAAGGATATCTGAATTACAGGCCCTTATGGCAGTGGAGCCTTTCATCATCTTTCATGCGGACAGGGTGCCACTCAGGACCAATCCATCATTCATGCCCAAGGTGGTATCCAATGTGGCTCTTAATCAGTCCATTCATTTGCCAACTTTCTTTCCCAATCCACAGAACAAGAGAGAGCGGATTCTACATTCATTGGATGTACACAGACAGCTTAGATTCTACTTGGACAGGACTAAATCTCAAAGAAAATCTGAACAACTGCTGGTAGCATTTGCTGCAGGGGCAGAGGGGAGGGCTATTTCAAAGCAAACTATTTCTAAATGGATAAGCCATTGCATTCATTTCTGTTATAAGCACCATGGATAACCTATCCCCCAGGGGATCAGATGTCATTCCACCAGGGCTGCATCTACTTCAGCAGACTTTCTCAGAGGTGTTCCTACCAGGAATATTCTAGAAGTTGCTACCTGGAGTTCAGTGCATACTTTCACCAAGCATTATCACTTACCAATTTTCTCTAAATCCAGAGCTGGCTTTGCCACTGCTGTTTTGCAGGGCCTTATAGCTGTTTCTAATCCTGTATAGATCCATCCTCCCAACCTTAGCTTTGAGAATCTACCCAAATGTAATGACTGCAACAGTGAAACACGATTAACATAGTACAGTTGTTCACTTACCATAAATGTAGATGTTCGAGTGTATTCACTGTTGCAGTCCTGGTTACCCTCCCTCCAACCTGTTGCAGTCCTGGTTACCCTCCCTCCAACCCCGTTTTTTTTTTTTTTTTTATTATACCTCTTCTTTCTTTTACTGCGGTGGTGCTGCGTGCGGTTTAGTATTAGCCTCACAGTTGTTCGTTGCCCGTTCGATTCTCGATTAAAGCGTGCTGTGTGCTGTGACAGTGAATGTGCGTTCGCCGTTGAAGGTTGTACCTCTTCTTTCTTTTACTATGCTTAAAAGCGTTTTTGGTGCATTTGCTTTTGTTTGGAGGTATATTTTTGTATTTTGCTCCCCATTTGGGGGGCACCTGACATCTGGGGCAAGAAAAACTGATGTAGTGGCATCGGCTGCATGTTTTATATCCCTGACGACCTGACGTCATGGAAGAAGAGACAGCAACCGAAGCAGGACCCAAGACTTTGTTAATCAGGCCGACTGAGGGCAACCTGCCAGCAGATTACCCAAATGTAATGACTGCAACAGTGAATACACTCGAACATCTACATTCATGTTAAGTGTACACAAATGTATTTTCTGTTTTCCCTGTATAAAATGATGGACACTTATCACACATTGCTAAATAGACTGTAAAAACGGACGTCAAGCGAAGAGCCACCAAACTGGAAAAATTAGTATTTATTTGAACACTGAGTTATATTAAAACAATAAAAAGTTTCTCTATAATCCACAAGTGATCCACAAGTAAGCGCTTTAGTTTAGTATCTATTAAACTTCCTCAGACGATCCACAAGTAAGCGCTTTCGTTTAATATGTATTAAACTTCCTCAGGTTTGAGGAAGTTTAATACATATTAAACGAAAGCACTTACTTGTGGATCACTTGTGGATTATAGAGAAATTTTTTATTGTTTTAATATAACTCAATGTTCAAATAAATACTAATTTTTCCAGTTTGGTGGTTCTTCGCTTGACGTTCATTTTTACACATTGCTAAATAAACCAGTCCACTTGCATTGCAATTAGCAAAATGTTTACTATTTGTACTCACTAGGTAAACAGTTTCTCTTCTGTGGATAAACGTACACTGTGGACAACAGCCACATTTATATGTGCCCACTTTCCCTTCTTTTTGAATAATTTTGTTTCCTTTATTATTTTTAAGTATATTTTTGATCTGTCCTTTTCTATAAATGAATTTCAGACTTTTTTAAAGATTACCTCTAAATCAGAGATATTCTTAAACCTATCACATTCTTTTTCCAAAATCCCTTTAATTATGGCTGAATCTCTGTTAAAATCAGTAACAAAAGCATCCTCTAACTCATTTTCCTTACTAGTTGTTACACTTCTTGTGTCAATACTAACAATGTTTTCATGTCCTAAAATGGGTGCAAATCTGCCCTTTCTGCCTTTTAACACTTGCTTTTACATTTCTCCTATTAAATTCTCTCTTTCCTTAAACAATTTAGTTAAAAATTTACATTCTTCTAAAAAGTCACGTCTTTTATAGTCATTCTGTATCCTCGAACAAATTGCCCTTTAACTGTTCCCTTCTTTTGGTGTGGGGGATGTGAGCTGGTGTAAAACAAGTAAGTTTAAGAATGTTTTTTTTCTAAATACTGTTGACTTAAATCTAACCTCATCCTTCTTAGTAGTGATGTCTAGGTAGTTTATTTTCTCATAATCTATATTATATGTGAATTGTAGGAAAGAGCTAGTTCCTGAGATATAGTTAAAAAATTCAAAAAATCTTTCCTCTGTGTCAGTCCAAAACAGGCAAATGTCAACCAGGAAGCGTTTGTAAAGGTTCCAACATCTAACATATCCAGACCCCAGTATGTATTTCTCCTCCCAAAAGGAAAGTATAATGTTTGCATATATGGGGGCACAATTAGCACCCATTGCTACTCCCTGAAGTTGCTGAAAAAATTCTCCTTCATAGTGGATGGAATTGTTCTTTAAAACCATTCCCATTAAAATTAATATCAAATGGAAATTATGGTTAAACTTTCCATATTTTATCAAAGCTTCTTCAAACCACCCCATCTCTTCATTATGGGGTATTGACGTAAACAAATCCATTATGTCAGTGGTTATAAAAATAACTTTGTCATACATATCTGGTTTAATGCTTCTCATTATATCCCAGGAATCTTTCAACACACTTACTCCCTTTGAGGGCATAACTTTAAGCTTGGTGTCTAACCATTTTGCTAGTGGGGCATTAACCGAACCTTCCAAGACCACTATAGGTCTTAAAGTGGGGTCCCTCAAGTTCTTATGTATTTTGGGATCTGGAAAATAGAAGGTACTTTTGTTTTTCCTATATACAGGTAGTTAAAAAACATAATGTCACCAGGGTAACCCCCTAGGACCTTCTGGCACAATAAACCTGGGCTCCCTGGATGTCAGAGACAGACGTCTAAGAAGCCTCTCTGGATGTGCAAATCTCTGGAGCCAAAGCAGTCTGAAGCGGGCTTGGCTTGTGGGTTCGGATCCCGGTCAGCGCACGTCTCCAAGCTCTCATGCACTTCAGGAGAGACGTCCGACTCAAGAGGCACAGCTTCAGGTTCGGGCATCTGTTTTTTGGTCTTACGCTTTGCAGGCTCTGTCGTCGAGTCTGGAGGGGTATCCATCGCACTCTTCGCTAGAAGCTTAGGCCGTTGGATTTCTAGGTAAATCATGAGGGAGGATAACTGACTTCAGAGACTTTTTGGGACAAAGGACTGACAGATGGTACAGTTTTTGTGGTTGTGCTGAGGGCCAATGCAAAAAAGCCACTGCATATGACTATCTTTGTATGGAATCTGTCTTCCACAGTCACACTTCTCTTTTCTGGATGACATGAACCTCAGTAAAGAAAAAGATAGCAAAAAGACAAGAAAAGGTTTCCCAATCTGGCACTTATCTTAGTAAATCACTGATTCAGACAGCAGAGCGATGTCTGAGACTGGCGATCCGACTGATGACAAAAAAGTTCTGAGGGTGGTGCGTACATACGTCTCTTTTATGTCCGATGTCTGTTGGTGGCCTACATTAGATGTACCACACAGCCTAGGTAGTAAATGACTTCGATATACTGGCCCACGTCGGGTCGTCAACTTGGCAGGCAAATCCCTTATGCAAGGAATACTGCAACAAAGAAGAGGAGGATATCTTTTGTTATAGTAAGTTTCAACACAAATAATCTTTCTTCAAGGTTTAACTCAGAAACTCTTTGAACCATTAGACAAATGAGATCTAAATTTTTTGTCATGGAAAACAGTCTTTCTGGTAGCAGTAACTTCAGCAAAAAGAATTTATGAACTCTAGGCTCTTACAGTGAAACCCCCTTGCATCATTTTTCATAAATATAGGGTCTGTCTATGAACTAGCCCTTCTTTTTTTCGCCTAAGGTGGCTTCTGAAACTAATATCAACCAGTCTTTTTTCCAAATTTTTCCAATAAGGGGGAGAATACATGTTACATCTCTTTGATGTACCTAGACAACTGCATTTTTATTTTAACAGGACAAAACAGTTTAGAAAGTCAGATCACATTTTCATATCCTTTTCATCAAATCACTGAGTCAAGCAGTTTCTAAGATTCCCCTGGCCAAATGGATTACAGACTGCATTTGACTGATTTCTTCTTAAAAAGACTTAGCATTACTAAGGCCTGCCTGAGCTCATTCAACTTGATTCTTGGCTACTTCATCAGCTTTTTGGTCAAGGACTTCTATTGACGACATTTGTGCAGTAGCCAAATGGTCCAAAGCCTATACTTTTATTTCACACTCAACTCAGACATCATATCGAGAAATATAGCTTCTTTTGGTTCAGCAGTGCTCTGGAGTATCCTTCCATGAGGGCCACCCAAGGTTTACGTAGCTGGGGACTCTGTCCCATTAGTGAGAAAGAATGAAAAGGACAACATCAGATTTATAAGTTATGTACGCACCGTAACTAGGCATTTGTGTTGTCCATTTTTATTCTTCTTCCCATCTGTCCCCATCCTTTTTGCTTCTAGATGAATCTATTGGACTGTGTTTGGAACCTACTGTTCCAGGTTTGAGCCCTGTCTTCATTTCTGTTTATCCTATTTTTCTATTGAAAAACTGGAAGATGAGACAGCAAACTTGATCTGAGGCAATGGGGATGGAGTAGACTATTGTGGGTGGAGGGAGGAGCTTGAGAGCTGGATTGAAAATTCTAGTATATGTGGCTGAGTTGGATCCAGGGATCAGATCCAAACCCATTAGTGAGGAAGAATGCAAATGGGCAACAAAGATGCCTAGTTATGGTAAGTACATAACTTATAATTTGTTTCAGTGAGGAAAATTGTAAACAATATGGTAACTAAAACCTCATTGCATCATGTTATGTTTTTTTCTTTTGTAGAAATTTGATACTTTTATTATGGCACTTGATGGTGGACAGCAGATAGACCTCAGCAGTGTTCCTCCGGCTTTAGAAGGTATGTCTGGTAGATATCATGTTTTATTAAAATAATTTAATAATTTGCTACCAGGAACGCTGTTTTTTCTCTTTTTCAAGGAAAAATACAAGAAAATCATGAATTTGGGTTGAAAATTGAAAAAAAAATGGGATTTTCATGAAATTTGGGATTTCAGACTAGAGCCACTTCTTTGTTGTTTTATTTGTCTGCTTATTTATGCATTTGTTGTCCAGGATAGAACACTAGTCAAGTGCAACATTTTCATGCTCAGCCTGGAGTTTACAGCCAGGAAACACGGTAGAAAATCATAAAACAAGTAGGTTACACAGTGATTTGCATCAAAAATATAGTAGTACAACAAAAACAGTTAAACAGCATTGATGTTATAGGATTATGCAGTACAAAATTTGCCACAACCTGCATTTCTGCTTGCAGTAAACTGTTTGTTTGAGTGTTTTCACTGTAGCAGTGTGTGTGTGTCTGTGTGTGTGTGTGTGTGTGTGTGTGTGTGTGTGTGTGTGTGTGTGTGTGTGTGTGTGTGTGGGTGTGTGGGTGTGTTTGTGTGTATATCTTCATATGCAGTAGAAAATTATAATGAAGTCATGGTAATGACTGGAACTTATACTTAATATTTAAATACTGTGGATTTAATTTCCTGATCTCATTTTTTGAAAAATGGAACTTCATTTTTTTTTAAGAACTGCAAGTCAGTGACCATGTTTGTAGCCTGATTTGAGGTCATCCTGATGTTCTTTGTAGTGACTCTTTAACATATTTGATTGCCCTGTTAAATGCATCCTAAAGTGTTTTTAATGTATGAATCCTCTAGGAATTGCTTTGTTTTAATTATTACTTCAAATCTTTGCTTGAAGGTAAATGGGCATCATAATGTTTTTATTTTATTATTATGAGTGTGAGAAGACAGTCCAGCCACTGAAGAGTGCTAGTATATTTTAAGTATGATAGGAAGCACATATATACAGTGGATAGCTTTTAATTGGAATTTTTAGAGCATATCATGTTTGCATAGGATATCCATTTCATAATGTAACGGTCTGTAGCACTGGCATTCGCATGGTGTGTTTTTTTCCTGTCATTTTTATCCTGTGTGCCTGCTGGCTGTCAGTGTTAGTATTTGTTCCTGCTGGCACGCAGGCAGTCTAGGGGTTATTTCATAAATAGTTCTTAGTGCCCCCAATGCTGTTGTGCCTCACGCTAAGTGGAGATTGCAGTGTCAGGTGCTAGTAGTGCATAACTCCAAACACAAATCCTGCTACAATGTCATGCCATGGTATGTAATCCTATGCATGCCACTGAAACTTTGCAGCTTGGCACAACATTTCATTAGGAACTACTTAAGTGGTAGGTCCAGCAGCCTTCCTTCCTTCTGAGTGGGTGAGCCAGCATTGCTTACCTCTGCACTGTTCAGCCAGTTAGCTGCTGTTGCACCTGGGTCATTGATCAATCCTGAGTTGATTGAATAACAAGCCCTGTCCTCTTGTGTAATAGAGTCTGCATATTCCAGTTAGACAAAAATTGTCTTACAGTCCAATTTGGAGGTATGGATTGCAAATTTAGTCAAAGCACAAGCTGTAATCTATCCCCATATATATAATGTGTGTGTTTTTTTCTACTTAATGCATGTTAACTCTCTCTCTCTTCCCATTACTCTGAGAAGCAGACACCTTCTGTCAAGGATATCTGTTAGTGGTTGAGGGTTGGCATACTAGTTAAGGTGTGTACCTTGTAAACAAGAGGTAAAAGGTTTGATTCTCACCCAGGGGAAATTGGCTAGGCTTAAAATGGTCCACAACGGCAGTTAGCCTAGTGATTTCCAATGAACCTATGACCTTTATGCAACATTTGGATCACAATTATTTATTTTTTAATAGAAAAGGTGGTATTACTTTTGATTTGTAGTGACATCATTCTTTCTATTTCAGTGGTGAAGTATCCAATTTCTTTTTCTTCTTTCAAAGAACCTTTCTCACCTTGAGCTGAGTACTTCCATTGGCCCCTTCTTTCTCTTCCAGGACTCAAGCTTCCATACATTTTATACCTCTTTCATCCAGTCGATTGTCTCATTGGCCTTCTAGACTTCTTATTCTGTACCTGATCTGTCTGATGATTGCTGATGTCTGTGTGTATTTGATTTTGGATTGGAGTTATTCATTTAAGGTTTGGTCCCTTCCATTTTTATATTTATTCTTGTATTGCACTTTTCTTTGTCTTATTTTTTTTTTGTTTTGGAGTTTTAAGACGTCATGGCTAGGGTCAGTTAGAAAAAGATTTTTTTTTCAGACAGTGAATAAAATTCAGCTAATTAGTGGGAGCAGCTGAGAAATGGCACTCCTTATTTAGCTACAAGTATTTAGTGGCATCTTTATTTAGCTGTACTGCTGTGTGACTTGCTATTCTCTGCCTGACTGTTGCTGATCGTTGTTCACATTTGACTATTGCTGAACTCTGTCTGCATTTGACTATTGCTGATCTCTGTCTGCATTTGATTTTGGATTGGAATTATTCATTTAAGATTTGGTTGCATCCATTTTTTATCTTTACTGTTGTATTGCATTTTTTTTTGTTTTATTTTTTAATTATTTTTGGAGTTGTATGAGGTCTTGGCTTGGGTCAGAAAAGAATCTTTTGCAGGCAGTGAAAAACATCCAGCTAATTAGCTGAGAAATAACATTCCTCATTCAACTGTAAGTATTTAGTGGCATCTTTATTTAGCTGTAGTACTATGTGATTTGCTGTTCTCTGCCTGACTATTGTTATTCTCTGTCTGTATTTGATTTTTGCCAGTCACCCACCCACTCTATTCCTGTTGTGCTTTTAGACTTGTGGCTTTTGAACCCCCCCCCCCCAAATATAAGTCTGACTTTGGAAACTCTTCCCAGTCTCATCTCATCAGCTTATTCTGCTGAACACTGAGAGATCATCCCCCGTAGTCTCTTAAACCTGAATTATCTTCTATTTTCTACCTTCCCACTTACTAATAAAAAATGCAAGTTATTCAGCTGCTGTTGTTGTATTTGTGCTTATTCTTGTTTATTTTACTTTTTGCTGCATGTTCTTGAATTGTTCGGTTGCATTTAATTTGCTGTAGTTATTATTGCTTATTAGTAGCCTGATTACATTGTAACTGTTATTCTAAGTCTCTTTAGTTCTGATTTAAGCACTTGGACTTCAGACTAGTTAACTTACATTAGGAAGGATTGTGGTATAGTGTTGTGGCAGAAGAGGTAGCTTACACCCTTATCTGTTATTCTGAATGTGTCTTTTTTCTGTTAAGCACTTGGGCTCCAAACCAGTTATTGTACATTATGTAAGATTGTGGTCTACACTCTTGTGGCAGGAGAAAATAGCCTATGCCCTTCTGAGTTGGGAATTGCTGGTGTAAGTCTTATTGTGCCTTTGACTGGCTAGAGGGCTAGAATGTTTAAAATGTGACTGTCTATGCCTGAGGCATTTAGAGACCACACTACTTTAGAAGAAGTGTTGCTGTTTTTTGTGAAACTCTATAAAATGTTAAGACTAGCATTACCATGTCCACTGTTTCAACACTTGTTTTTTGCTGCATTGAGTATTTCTGTGTGTCTAGGCTTTTTGTTCTTTTTTACAGTCTTTGGTTAGAATTGCCTGGGTTCCACTTTAGTGGGAATACAGGGGACCCAAGTCATTTTCTGGCCCAGGATTGTGAAAGCAAATAATAAGTGTGTGCTGTTTTTGATTGGCCACAGGGCCTTGTTTGTATTTGTTTTTTATTGAATCTCCATTGCCATTTAAATATCGCAGTTGCATAGTGCTTGGCTCATAACCTGCGAGCTCAGAGGTATTTGGCGGCAATGCTTTCCCAAGGCCTTTAAACATGTACCAGTAATTACAGTACACAGTTTCACTGCATTTTGTTGCTGAAGTTCTCTGTTGGTATTAAACACTAGTTTTATTCTTGTGTATTGAGTATATGCCGGGCTAGATCAGGACTTGCAGTTCCAGGCCAGTCAGCTCAGAGATAACGGTCTAAGAATTCCAAAGTTGCTGTTTGCTTTGATCTGCTAAATTACTGTTGCATTGCAATTGTTCCTGTGACATCCAGACTCCAGCAGATTGCCAATATCCCTTGCTAGTAACTAAGGAGCTTCAATCCTCACCGCTGATTCCAGTGTGAGACTGTAACTTAAACACGGGTAATATTTCACAATTTCCGCTAAGAGCACAACAGGAACACACTCTATAATCTGGGACTGGACTGTGTACTTCTGTACTTCCTTGATGTAACTCCTTATTACATGCTTCAGAGCAATGTGTCCTAGTTAAAGACCTCTGATACGCTCACACTTAAATAAATTAAATCTCACACATCAAAACATTTTTGGGAAAGCCTGACACAGATGGCCAACTGTGCCCCTTCCCCAAAATAATCTGGTGACTTGCTGCCACCAGTCAGAGTGCCTACATGCCCTTTTAAAGGGTTACCCAGTTTTGAAAATTAGTTTTTAAAATGAATGATAGCAAATGACCTAAAGCAGCCAGGCTTTCAGAGTGGTCCAGGCATTCTCAAAGCAGGTATAAGCATTCTCATATCTCTAAAGAAAACACTGACTGACCAGCCACAATGTAAGTTAAAAATATTTAATAATGAGCAAATGATTAAAAATATAAAACAATAATTTCCTATAAGCAGGCATAACTCAATCACCAGGAAAATGAAATTAGTACTGAAGGATAGAAATCCAACATTTAGAAAAACTGTTTAACTGATTAAGAAAAACACAAAAGGCCAGGCACCAGAAACCTCTGCAGCTGTAAAAAATGAAGAACAGGATACACACAAAGCTGCTGAGAGTAGGCTCCAGAATCCACAATGAACTTGAAAAATACCAGGAAACGAATCTATGCAGAACTGCTTTATTACAACACACTAGCGCTTTCACAAAATGCTTCTTCAGATGTAAAACTGATACAAAAAACCACACCTTAAATAGCCAGGTTGAATAATCACATGATGCACTCTAATTAACTTTTAAAAGGGAGACCTTAAAATCAGTTTAAAACATACATATACACTACATAAACATACACCCTGCATAAAGAACAGATATATAACAATATATATATAAGCACATTCTAATGAGCATATAAGCATATTTAATAAACAATCTACGATTATTATAAAATAGAATAAAAAACAAATAAATAAATAAAAGACAGGAATTACCTATGTAGAGCTCTTTTACCAAGAACAGGCTTCAAAGGCACCTGTTCATTTAAACCATGACCATAATTGGCTCTAAGCATGACTATCCACCTAGCCTCTACTTCCTCAGTTCTAGCTCTAATATCACCCACTCTAACACTCTCATATGTCCTAGAGACAACCATAAACATAAACTTATGTTGTACACCCATATTTTGTACATGCTTAGCTAAAGCATTAGTATTACTCCCTTTACCTATATGGTAATAATGCTCTCTTATTCTATCCTTTAGAGAACAATCTGTCTTGCCAACATAGAAACATCTACAGGCAACACAGTTAGCTAAATAAATCACGTGCATAGTTTCACAATCAGCCTGAACCCTGATGTCATACACTCTTCCTGTGTCAGGATGTGCAAAGAAAGGCTCTTTATTAATGTACTTGCACTGCGAGCATTTACCACATGATCTAGTACCAGGTACTGTCGGGGCATACTTTACTTCCTTAACATTACATAACCTTCTTCTTAAATTCTTCTTATTCTTAAAAGTGAACTGAGGTCTGGGACCTATAATTTCACTTAATTGCGGATCAGTTTACAGAATATCCCAATGTTGGCTAATAATTTCAGTATACCTCATAACATCTCTTGAGTAAGGAATACAAACCATAATATTATTTGCTCTATTGGTATTGCCACCAGCTGACCTTTTTGAAAAATAAGGTTTGGCCCTACTCTCTCTCAATTTAGAGACTTGAGTAGCATTATACTCTACCATCCCATAATCATAACCTCTCTCTGTAAGCTCATTAATGGTCTTATGTTTCTGCTCTTCAAATTCGCTATTCTTTGCACTCAATCTAGAAGCCCTATAGAATTGATTCTGGACTACATTTCTAAAGACATAGTCTGGATGCATGCTATCCCTAGATAGCAAACTATTAACGTGACATTCCTTTCTATATAGTCTAGTTGACATCACATTAGAACTGTCCTTTTCCACTATCACGTCCAGAAAATTTATACTAGCATCTGAATAGTTCAAAGTGAACCTCAAAAAGGGGGTGGTACTGTTAATGTACTCAACAAAACTCATTAGTTCTAAAACAGAGCCTCTCCACAAAATAAAAAGGTCATCTACAAACCTTCTATAAAAAATAATTAAATCTTTAAAAGGCCCTTCTTCTAAAAAATCTGTCTCCCATTTCATCATAACAGCGTTCGCATAACTATTCGAACAGGCACTACAAATCGCCACACCATTCTTCTGCCAATAAATCTGATCACCGAATAAAAACACATTATTCAGAAGAACAATAGACATCAAATCAATGTATAAATGAATTTCATTCATACTATATAGATTACTACTCATCAGTTGTTCTTTCAAAAAAGCAAGCCCTATATCATTGGGTATTACTGTGAATAATGAAACAACATCAAGGGTAACAAACAAATATTCCATATTCAACGTGCCACAGTTAGTGCCTTCATACAGATCACGGAGAAAGTGCTCAGTATCTTTAAGAACAAATACTGAATTATCTATTAAGGGCTTCAATTTTTTCTCTAAAAATACTGAAATACATTCCGTGCACCATCCCCTTCCTGCAACAATAAGACGCATAGGGGGCCTAATCAGATTCTTATGCAGCTTAGGTAAACCTTGTATAATAGGGATGGTATAATGAAATACCCTAAGAAACTTGAAGAGATCCTCTGTCAATAACCCTATTTGCAATAAAGACTCTAATTATTTATTAACCAAAATGACCATTGATTGCATATGAGCTCTGGTTATTTTCTCATAAAAGTCAACATTATTCAACATTTCATACATTAAACAGTCATATTCCTGTCTATCAAGTAAAACAATCCCCCCACCTTTATCATCATTTTAAAATCAAAAATGATGTCTGTAATGGACATGTTAGCAAAATGGCGCTACATTTGCCTACCAGCTTCAGTAAGGAATCTCATGCCTCATATGAAGCACGCAATGACGTAGATTTACAAACTGAAAGTGAAAGCGTTGACATACAACAACAGGAGCAGTCAAGAGAAACTACACGCACCTTAGTAGGAGCGCCTCTTTCCAATTGCACACAGAATGATAGTGCATCTAATTTAGGAGCCAGAAAAAAGACTATTACTACTTCGGCTGAAGTGCATAGGGAAGCGGAGTGTAATACTTCCACTGCTGATAACAGCGGAGCTATTGCTATTCCAGCACAGCCTCATGGAGTAGCACCATTTTTTCATTTGAATTTTCCACTTCCCATGAGGGACAGTTCATCGAATCGAAAGGGAGCACAGCGGCAGAACAGTCAGCACAGAGACAGAGGGAGGAGTACAACGCGATACAAGAGGAAGCACGAGGAAGAAGTGAACAAAGTGTATACCATCAAAAAGGCGTTTCAACAAGTAAGACATTAGTGACTAACTTAACAAAACGTGAATTAACTGCTTTGGAAGTCAATATTTTAAGTAAAGGTTTATCGTTTATACCAACTGCTAACATGTCTATTACAGACATAATTTTTGATTTTAAAATGTTTACTAGGAACCTTACACTGAAGTATATGTTTAAACATAACACTAATACTTCAGAAACTTCTCTGAGAAAACCAAGTACTTTTATTCCTAAACCTATATCATTAGTTAATGCTTTTGAACAAATGTGTTTATCTGATTTCTATAAAGTCTATGAAAATAGATATTTTAGTGGTAGAAAACATAATTTATCCAAGGCTGAATTTGAGGCATTGTGTGCTCTTGAGAACGATGTTAACTTTGTAGTTAGACCAGCTGATAAAGGTGGGGGGATTGTTTTACTTGATAGACAGGAACATGACTGTTTAATGCATGAAATGGTGAATAATGTTGACTTTTATGAGAAAATAACCAGAGCTCATATGCAATCAATGGTCATTTTGGTTAATAAACAATTAGAGTCTTTATTGCAAATAGGGTTATTGACAGAGGATCTCTTCAAGTTTCTTAGGGTATTTCATTATACTGTCCCTATTATACAAGGTTTACCTAAGCTGCATAAGAATCTGATTAGACCCCCTATGCGTCCTATTGTTGCAGGAAGGGGATGGTGCACGGAATGTATTTCAGTATTTTTAGAGAAAAAATTGAAGCCCTTAATAGATAATTCAGTATTTGTTCTTAAAGATACTGAGCACTTTCTCCGTGATCTGTATGAAGGCACTAACTGTGGCACGTTGAATATGGAATATTTGTTTGTTACCCTTGATGTTGTTTCATTATTCACAGTAATTACCCAATGATATAGGGCTTGCTTTTTTGAAAGAACAACTGATGAGTAGTAATCTATATAGTATGAATGAAATTCATTTATACATTGATTTGATGTCTATTGTTCTTCTGAATAATGTGTTTTTATTCTGTGATCAGATTTATTGGCAGAAGAATGGTGTGGCGATGGGTAGTGCCTATTCGAATAGTTATGCGAACGCTGTTATGATGAAATAGGAGACAGATTTTTTAGAAGAAGGGCCTTTTAAAGATTTAATTATTTTTTATAGAAGGTTTGTAGATGACCTTTTTATTTTGTGGAGAGGCTCTGTTTTAGAACTAATGAGTTTTGTTGAGTACATTAACAGTACCACCCCCTTTTTGAGGTTCACTTTGAACTATTCAGATGCTAGTATAAATTTTCTGGATGTGATAGTGGAAAAGGACAGTTCTAATGTGATGTCAACTAGACTATATAGAAAGGAATGTCACGTTAATAGTTTGCTATCTAGGGATAGCATGCATCCAGACTATGTCTTTAGAAATGTAGTCCAGAATCAATTCTATGGGGCTTCTAGATTGAGTGCAAAGAATAGCAAATTTGAAGAGCAGAAACATAAGACCATTAATGAGCTTACAGAGAGAGGTTATGATTATGGGATGGTAGAGTATAATGCTACTCAAGTCTCTAAATTGAGAGAGAGTAGGGCCAAACCGTATTTTTCAAAAAGGTCAGCTGGTGGCAATACCAATAGAGCAAATAATATTAAGGTTTGTATTCCTTACTCAAGAGATGTTATGAGGTATACTGAAATTATTAGCCAGCATTGGGATATTCTGTTAACTGATCCGCAATTAAGTGAAATTATAGGCCCCAGACCTCAGTTCACTTTTAAGAATAAGAAGAATTTAAGAAGAAGGTTATGTAATGTTAAGGAAGTAAAGTATGCCACCTGGTACTAGATCATGTGGTAAATGCTCGCAGTGCAAGTACATTAATAAAGAGCCTTTCTTTGCACATCCTGACACAGGAAGAGTGTATGACATCAGGGTTCAGGCTGATTGTGAAACTATGCACGTGATTTATTTAGCTAACTGTGTTGCCTGTAGATGTTTCTATGTTGGCAAGACAGATCGTTCTCTAAAGGATAGAATAAGAGAGCATTATTACCATATAGGTAAAGGGAGTAATACTAATGCTTTAGCTAAGCATGTACAAAATATGGGTGTACAACATAAGTTTATGTTTATGGTTGTCTCTAGGACATATGAGAGTGTTAGAGTGGGTGATATTAGAGCTAGAACTGAGGAAGTAGAGGCTAGGTGGATAGTCATGCTTAGAGCCAATTATGGTCATGGTTTAAATGAACAGGTGCCTTTGAAGCCTGTTCTTGGTAAAAGAGCTCTACATAGGTAATTCCTGTCTTTTATTTATTTATTTGTTTTTTATATTTTTTATTTTTCTATTTTATAATAATCGTAGATTGTTTATTAAATATGCTTATATGCTCATTAGAATGTGCTTATATATATATTGTTATATATCTGTTCTTTATGCAGGGTGTATGTTTATGTAGTGTATATGTATGTTTTAAACTGATTTTAAGGTCTCCCTTTTAAAAGTTAATTAGAGTGCATCATGTGATTATTCAACCTGGCTATTTAAGGTGTGGTTTTTTGTATCAGTTTTACACCTGAAGAAGCATTTTGTGAAAGTGCTAGTGTGTTGTAATAAAGCAGTTCTGCATAGATTCGTTTCCTGGTATTTTTCAAGTTCATTGTGGATTCTGGAGCCTACACTCAGCAGCTTTGTGTGTATCCTGTTTAACTGATTAGTTATAGTTTTCCTATCTGACTAAAGAACACTGTCCCTGATCTAAACTAAATTATTACAACAGAGGAAAGACAGGGTTACAGTTATTGATGAGTCATTTTGGGTATCCACTGCACAGTACAACTGTATCTGTCAACTGACAAATGTTACTGGCTGTTGACTGGCAACTATAACTTGCAGTTGACTAACAACATCTGACTGTTAACTGACAACAACTGTCTTCAGGCCATTTTATAGACTAGCTTAACTGTCACAACTGTTCCAGTTCTAATTTTCATTTCATATTTTGAAAATCAACCAACAGCTGTTTACTAAAGTTCCTTCCTCTCTTTCAGTCTCTGACAGTAACACATAGCAACTGTCAATATTCCAATGACATTGCCTGCAGATCAGCTGATTCTGAGACTGTCTGCATTTAGAATCTTCTTCACAAATATGCAAGGTTAGAAATGTAAATGAACACTGTTCAAGTCTTTAAAACATTAAATACAAACATATTATAATTCAGTATGTAAGAACTTGTTTACAATATCATAGCTAGTCATCCTGGCATGTAGTACATAGGTTAATCTGAAATTATGTGCAAAAACTTCAGCCAGACATGTTAGCACTGATGACTGTGTCTAATTTCTTCACAGTTCCATTGTTTAGAGAAAGAAAACTGTTTTCATTTCTTCTGTTTTTAAATTAATTTTAACAGTCTGCATCTATTTTAGCTAAGACCTTTAAGTCTATACATAGTTGCACTGCATTTTGCTGTTTAAACAGTCTAACTGTTGGTATTAAACCCTAGATCTGATGCTATCCGTGTCATCGTTCTTCACAGATGGGTCTAGAATCTGAGCTCAGATCCAAGCTGACCACTTTTCAGACAGATCCAGAGCTCAAGCTTCTCCCCTTCCCATAATCCCTTGCTACCTTCTAACCCTCAGATCTCGTTTGCCACTGAATCGCTCCAGACATGGTCCAGGCTCAAGCTTTTTGGGAATATAGATAAGTGGTATTTTGTTGGCTTTCTTCTCTCTCTTTCTTTCTTTTTTGAGCGATATTAATGTATTTAACTGCTTTCTGTTTCATTTTAATCTGTATTTCCTCCCCTCCCTGTCAGAACCTAGTGTTTTCTTAGACAGGTTCTCCCCTCCCCTTCAAGTGCTTGGTGCTTTGTGCCTTTTCTTAGTGTAGTCTTTCTCAAAAAAAAAAAAATCTTTGTTATTTTGGCTGTGTGAGTGTGGTATTTTTGTAGTATGGCTTGTTAAGCCTGTTGGTTTTAAGAGATGCTCATCATGCAGTTGGAGGATGTCATGCTCCGACTTGTATGAGGAGTGTCTCTACTGTCTAGGGTCAGAGCACCTGGAGGTTAAATGTGACATTTGTGCCACATTCAACCCCAGGGCCCTTGTAGAGCACCTCAAAAAGCTTCTCCTCAAAGGCTTGGCACAGGGTGGCCCTCTGTCCTCAGTCTCCCTTTCTAAGTCTTTGCAGGATCTGAAGAAGAGACCTCCTCCTCCTACCCCTGGGGTATCTTCTTCTTTGCTTCTTAAAAAGCTGAGGCTGTTGAATCGCAGAGCTCTGAGTCCAGCCTCTTCGGCTTCTGATCCGAGGTCTGTCATTCCCAGAACTTTGGATCAGGCTCTCTGGTCCGGGATCTCACCAGATCAGAGGCCTTTGGATCCAAGTAAAAGTGGACTGTCCCCAGATCAGAACAGTTTGTTTGATCTGGCCAGTATGGCTCCCAAGTCTTCTGATCCTAAAACGTTGGATCTGACAGTAGCGTTGGATCTTGTTTTAGAGGGATCCCCTCCCGCATCCTCTGGGACCCAGTCAGATCTGAGACATCTGAGCCGATTTCCTCCTTGAAGCCACAGAACTTCAGGATCCAAGGCTGGATCCCCAGCAAGATCTGGCCATTCCTCAGCTTTGTCCAGGTCATCCAGAAGTCTCCTTCCCTTGGACATGGATAGGATAACGAGGAGTTTCATTAAAGCCCAAATTGAGTTGGGCCTGCTGTCGTCCCCAGCCCATGCAGCTAGGGAACTCTTCCCATCCACAGGTCTCTGCTCTCCTCTTCCAATCCAAGCAGAATTGGAATGTCAGGACCTAGAAATTCATAGTGAGAGGCTGACAGTGTCTGGAATCCCCCGCTTCTCAACACCATCAGGGTCCCTGGCCGGCTCTATTCCGCAGCTCTTGGACAAAAGTGGGCCTCATCTCCGAGGGGTCCATGCTGGTTCCCTGGGGATGGATTTGGGTCCGGATTTTTTGGACCACTCCTTTCCCTTTGGGCTTCTGCATTGGACAGCTTTGGGCCGATATCGTCCGGGGCTTTGGCACTGCATCAGGATCCCTTCTCCCTTCCCAGCCACTGAGGATGGGGGAGGGGCTTCATCCAGTCTGTCAGCCTTCCAGGCAGTAGAGAGAAACTTCTTCCGTTTGGTAGATACCTCTTGTCCTTCTCAAGGTCCACCCCAGCCTTTCTTGGGATTGGGTGCTGATGCCTCACCATCCTTCCAGGGTCAGACCTCTCGCAAGGGCCTTCAGATGTGCATTGGCCCCACCTGGGGTACCCATCTCTTCCAAGTCCTCCCCTGAGCCCACAGTGGAGGAGCCCCCTCAGAATTGAACATGTAAGAGGAGGCACTTGGACTACACTAGAGAGTCCTTCAACGAGAGTCCCTCACAGAAGACACTGATTTTGAGAAGGGAGCTGGGTCCCCTAGACTTTAATCTGAGGAGGTTTCATTTGGGGACATCCTGGAAGCTCTCAGAGAGGTGGATGGTCTTCCCAACCCCCATCTTTGGAGGAGTCTGTGTTCCTGAAGCCATTTGGGATGGTTCCATCTACTACCTAGCCCCCCCCCCACGGTTGAGCTTGTGGACCTCATTGCCAGCAGGGCTTGGAAGGAGCCAGACACGGTGGAACCTGTGCCCAAGAAAGCAGATAAGTTTCTCAGTCCCCCTCAGGACAGGTCTTTTTGGAGAAAAGAGGTCCCTGTCGATGCCATTGTGGTGGCTGCTGCCGCCAAGAAGGAGATAGCTGAGGAGAGCTCCTTGGGTCATCCCCCAAACAGCAAGTCCTGGGCTTATTGACTGTTTTGGAAAGCATGTGTTTGCCTCCGCTACATTTGGTCTGAGAGCAACCAGTTATTTGGCCCACTTTACCCAGCTTCAAAGGGATTTGGTTTCCAAGCTTACCACTTCCCTGTCAGAGTTTTTGCCTCAAGAGATCTTTAAGCAAGTTTCTCTGAGGCTGTCCACTCTCATCTTCTTAGCGAATTCCTCGATGAGTCTGATCTTTAATATGGCAGAGGCCACCTCTTGAGTGGCAGGTGCAGACATTGCTATCAGATGTCATGCTTGGCTTCACCTTTGCGGGTTCGTGGAACCCTTTAAGGTGTTCTTTACAAATGTCCCTTGTGATGGGTCTGGCTGTTAGAGACTTTAGCCCACATTGAGCAAGAAGGCAGGACTCTTTCCAAGGTAGGGATCAGATTTTCTACCTCCCAGAGGTCCTTTTCTAAGACCCAGAGAGGATGTAAGAAGTTTTGGTTCTGGAGGACTCAGTCTTCCTTTCAGGAAACTCCCCAGGAATCCTTTTCCACATGTCGGAGCAGGGGATTTAATGGGGCATAAGAGGTCCACAAAATCAGGGCTTCGAGAACCCTTCTCAGAGAAGCCCTTCCAGCACTCCTGATGTATTGCCCAATTGTCCTGAAGGCAGTCGAGGGTCATCTCTCCCTTCACCCACTGGCCTGGACAAATCTCACCTCCGATCAGTGGGAGCTAAAGATCATTTCCAGGGGTTACTCTAGTCCCTTCTCCCAGCCCCCTCCTACTCAAAGATTTCTCCCAGATGTACCACCCCACCAAAGGGAGTTTTGGCCTATCTTGAGGTGCAAGACCTCCTTCAAAAAAAGAGCCATTCAAGTGGTCCCGACAGGACAACGGGGGTCCAGAACTTACTCTTGTTTCTTTTTGGTGCAGAAAAGACCAGGGATCTGTGTCCAATTCTGGACCTCAGCGAAGTAAACCTTTCTGTCAAAAAGTCCAAGTTCCGGATGGTCACTGTACAGTCCATTCTGCCTCTGTTGCGCAAGGATGATTGGATGTGCTCAGTGGATCTCATGAATGCATACTATCATATAAAGATTGATTGAAGATCCAGGAGACATTTATGCTTTTGGCTCAGGGACAGTCATTATCAGTTCAGAGCCCTGCCGTCTGGACTCCCCACAGCCCATACCAAATGTATGGTAGTGGTGGCAGCTCATCTCCAGTGCAGGGTTTCCAGGTTTTTCCATATCTGGATGATTGGCTCCTCATGGCTGCCTTGAGGCATCGACTAACACTGGCAACCAGGTATTTCCTCAGGCTTTTCCAGCATCCTGGGTATTACAATGAACCTGCCCAAGTCAAATGTAATTCACAGCCAAAACCTGGAATTCATTGGAGTCCATTTAGATACTGTATTAGAGACTTCAGCACTGCTTACCCACAAGGCCCAGCTGATTCAGGATCAAGTTTCTCTTTTGTTGAATCTAGCATGCCTGCCTGTTCACTTGATTCTCAGAGGGCTAGGCTGTATGGCGGCTGCCATTCAGTTGGTGCCATTCAGCAGGTATAATATGTGAGTTCTGCAGCAGAGCCTGGCAGTCCAGTGGTCCATTCTGTCTCGGCCCATATCTGTGACAATAAAATTGACACAGGTATGCAGGAATCATCTTATTTGGTGGCTTCAGTGTCAGGACCCTTTTCTAGGCAGGCTTCCCCCACCCAAGGTCACAGTGACCACAGACTTCTCAGTGTTGGGGTGGGGTGGCATTTTCAGCGCAGGGTGGGTCAAAGCACACGGTTCCCTTTAGAGACCAAATTGCACATATATGTCCTGGAGTTGAGAGGAGTCCTTTTACTGTTGTTTCAGATGGACAACATGACTGCAGTCTGATACTTCAACAAGCAAGGGGGACATGGTCTTATCCTTTGTGAAGAGAGGCCCTGAGAGTGTTGGAATGGGTGATGTCTTCCAGGTGCTTTCTTCTTGCAACTCATGTGTCTGGGACTTTCAACATGCTGGCTGACAAACTAAGCAGGTCCCATCTTGAGTACTCACGAGTGGTCCCTGAATCTGTCAGTGGTGTGACAGATCTTTGACCATTGATGATTAACCATGCTTCAAACCTTTTGCTTCCTCAGTCAGCTGCAAATGCAGCAATTACTTTTTCCTGATTCCCCCCATCAGGAGAGTCACCCAGGGACACTCTTGTTTATGACTAGCCTCTGGGTCTCCTGTATGCTTACCCTTTTATTCCCCTAGTACCTAAAGTCTTACAGAAAGCTCGTCACCTGAAGAGTTTTCTCATCCTCATTGCCCCTTTCTGCCCTCATCAGGCATGGTTCTCCTTCTTACGGTCTCATCTGAAGTATCAACCTTGGATACTGGATCACATTCTAGATCTCATCTCCCACCCCTGGGGGCTTCCACGTCCCAGTCTGTGGACCCTTTGTCTAACTGCATGGTTTCTCCAGTTTCAATAATCCTGACATAGTCCAGGCTTCCTTCCCTGGTAAGGAACATTATTTTGGCTTCTCAAAAACCGTCTACAAAGAAAGTGTATTCCAGTAAGTAGAAAAGGTTTTCCATTTGGACCAGACAACGGAAACTAGATCCCTTTTCAGCCCCTTTTCCTGATATCTTGCTTTTCTTATCTTCCCTCTTTCAGGATGGGGTAAGTTTCTCTACTATTAAGCTCCAGTTGGCTGCCATCTCTAATTTCAATGTCAGCAATGTGCCTAGTTTTTCTTCCAAGATGTGCAAAGCCTTTATGAAAGGAGTTTTCCTTCTTAGGCCTCCTATTAAGGATCCATCACCTCCATGGGACCCGACTTTGGTGCTGCAGTCTCTAACACAAAAAACACAAAAAACATTTGAACCTGCTAGTTCATGCGACATTAAATTTGTGTCTTGGAAGATGGACTTTTTAGTAGCCATTAATTCTGCCAAGAGGGTCTTGGAACTACAGGTTCTGTGCATTAAGCCCCTGTTTATGATTTTTCACAAGGGCAGGGTGTCTCTTAAAACAAATCCTTCCTTTTCCCCCAAACTGGTCTGTGAAGCAAATCTCAGTCAGTCGAACTACCGGTCTTCTTCCCTAATTACTCTAATAAAGGAGAATATATCTTGTATTATTTGGATGTCCACAGACAATTGTGTTTTTATTTGAATACAACTGAAGAGTTAAGGAAGTTGGACCAACTTTTTGTGGCTTTCTCCCAAAACAGAAGGGGTGAGGAAATTTCCAAAGTGACTATCTCCAGGTTGCATTGCTGGTTGTATTTTCTTCACTTATGCTGGTTGGAATTTAGAACTATCCAGACCAGTTAAGGCCCACTCCACTAGGTCTGTTGCTACATCATTGGCCTGCTTGACTAGACTTTCCCTTGAAGTCTGTGCTGCTTTGACTTGGTCTAATCCTCATACCTTCATTTCACACTACAAATTAGATTTGGTATCCAGGAAACCAGGGCTTTCTTTGGTTCCTCTGTGCTCCGGCATATCCTTCCTTAAGGCCACCTAGGGTACAAAGTAGCTGTGGACTCTGACCCATCTGTGAAGAATGATGACACGAATAATATCAGATAAAGATGACACTGGATAGCACAGGTGTTATGGTTTCTCGTTGCCATATCTCTCAATCTCCTGAAGCAAGAAATCTAGACAAAGCAATAAAGAATGGGGGCACAAAGACCCAAAAATGGGGACACTTCTTAAATATTGCTCTTACAAGCTTAGAAAGTTGATAGAATAACAGGTTTTGCATTAGCATAAATTTTCTGAAGGGTATGAAGTCTGAAACTCAAATGGCTGTCACTATTTCCTAACATCAACCTCAGTGATTTGCCAGAAAAACACAATTTTATGAGAAATAGACCACAAATATGAATAAAAAATCTGGACATTCTGTGAAAATCTGTACAGTTGAGAGGTGTGCTTTGTTCTTGTGTACTGTGTGCATGTCAGGCTAGTTCAGGAGTTGTTTTTGCATTAAAGCAGCTCTAGGCCAGTCATCTCAGAGCTAAGGTCTAAGAATTCCAAAGTTGCTGTTTGCTTTGATCTGCTATGTGAAGGCTACTAGCTTAGCTAGATAGAATGTTGTAGATAATTCTGTAATTTGTAAGTATTAACATAAGCCACATGCTTGTTCTCTTAAATGTAAGAAATTTATGGTAAATGTTGAACTTTAAAAATGTAACCACATTGCACTCTGATGGAGAAAAGCTGATAAGTGAGGCATTGTATAATTGTTTGATCTCAAAACTTGGAGCCGAGATGTCTGAATGAAGGAATTCTTCCTATTGTTTTGAGACCAGAGTTAATGGCTAGAATTTGCATGTATAATGTCTTTTATTGTTCTGGCTTCCTGACCAGCTGCAAGATCAGAAGGGATGTTACACTCTGAGTTTCTGTTAGCATGGAAAACCAAGAATAATGATGTAATCTTTAATGAGTCAGTGATACTGTGTTATCAGTTTAAGGACAGAGAGAGAGAATCGGTGCATTTTGCATTTGTCTTTAGAGCATCCAACATACCAGTACTGTCTTGCTCTATATGCAAGTTTATTTTAGAACTGTGTTTGCTCTTAGATATAGATAGGAAATAGTAAGTCTAGTCTAGCTGTTTTCTATATTGAAGTCAGAACTATTCTACTGTATTATTTTAAGCATTTTCCTGTGATCTCTAAACTTTTGACTAGCACTGTGTAGTAAGAAGTATTGTCTTGTGTTTTTATTATTTATTATTAAATATTTTTGGACCTTTCAACTGTGGCTGTTTTGTGTAGAGATAATTTAAGCTCTAGAGAACATTGCATGTATATAGTGATACTGTACTAAGCCACTCCAATAAGCCTTGCTGTTCAGTTACCCTTACAGTTTGGATAATAATATTGCACACTAATGATTGGACACCCTTTGATAAGGGCCTTATTAGTAGCTGATATTAGTGTTTGGTGGCAAGTGGTACGACTGTACAGTTTGGGCAGAAGTTTCTAGGCCAGTTGTTTTGTATTCAACTTTAGTTGGTAGCAAGCACACCTAAACATTATTCCAAAACTGAACTCCAAACAGAGTCATTCCTGTCCATATCAAGGACCAGCACTTCCCCGCAACTTATTGTAAGAATGGTCTTATTTTTATGACAATCATCTATTACTCAAAAAGCATAACACAGTTTGGGAGAGATGTACATACATCTTTGGAAGCAAAAAGCCCACACATAGTAAACTCGGACACTAAAATCATCAACAGTACACCATACATCAAACCTCTCCAAGGCCATCAAAATACACGTAAAACATCATATGCTGAGGTTCTAAAGATTAACTTGCCTAAACCTCAAAGACCTCTAAAACACAACATGAGCACAAAGCACACTCACCAAATTAAGTCTGTTTCCTCACGTAGCACATGGAGTCCAGATGCTGAGTCCTTAAGGCAGCTATCAACCCAACCAACTTTTCTTGTTATAGGTGATTCCAGTGTAAGACATACAGATGTGCCTCTTACCAGGCTGACCAAGGAAAGAACGACAGTTAGTTGCTTGTCTGGTGCTAGGATCTGCCATATCTTGCATTCATTCAAGTTTTTGAACAACAACAAGTGCCATTATGACTCTGTCATAGTTCATGCAGGTGTCAGTGACTTGAGGTGTACCTCCCTGGACTATATGAAGGGAAGCATGGTGGAGCTCTCAGACTGTGTCCAATATAGGTATAAGTCTAGCATTGAGCAACATGATGCCGCAATGTGAGCAAAAAATAAATGACTTCAATAATTGTCTTAGTTTTTGGTGTCATTCTAAGGGGGTCCAATGTTTGTCAGCCTGGGAGGATATGATTGACAGAGCCGGCTGCTTTGCCAGGGATGTCCCCTCTAAGATTTTGATTATTGGCAAAGACATTGTCTACCCTCATAGTGCCATTTTTAGGCAATGCCAGCCTGATAAACCTACAGATAATGAAACAAGAAGAGGAAAATAAGAAGGTGTTACTGATTAATGCAAGTAGCCTAAACAAGGAACTCCACTTCCAACAAGCCTATTTCACCCCGGAGGACATTGATGTCTGTGTAGTGACTGTGACATGGTTTAAAATAATGGAGAACACTCCAGCTATGAAGCACTATGCCACCTTCACACATTTAGACCAGCTACTGCTTAGGAGACGAAAAGAGGTAGAGGTGTCAAAATCTACATCCAGAAGAGACTCACATCAAGGTTAGTAAAGCATCATGATGCACTAGAGCTTCTTCATGTGTAAATAACCATCTGAAAGGTCCCATGCCATATGTTAACCAGTAGTAGAACCCTCTATGACTCAAGAAAGCGACAACTCCTAATTACAGGAACTAGAATAACTCCTTGTTAAACCCAGTACCATTTTCCTAGGTGATCTAAACTATCCAGATACAGACGGGGAAACTTAGACTACCACTAGTGCACAAGCACAGAGATTCCTGGACTTTGTCATTACAGATGCCCTGGAACAATTAGTCAGTGTACCCGTTAGGGGAAATAACATTTTGCATCTTGTGCTTACTAATATGGGAGCATCTTGCACCATCACTTGCATGTCTTCATCGCTTGTTAGGTCTGACTGTAAAGCAGTCTCCTTTAAAATAAAACTGAAACCAGTAATTCCTTCCACCCAAGTTACCCTTAGAAATTTCTTTAGGACAACTAAATGATACATTGGCAAGCTTCAAATTCCCACAAAACCCATTTAACTCCACTGAATACGTAGAAACATTCACCACCACACTATACCAGCATGTGAACAGCTGTGTAGATGCAACTGAACTCCATAGGAAAAAGTGCAGGACAAACCAAATGGTGGAACCATAATATCAACAAGCTTTATCCATACATCCACACCACCCTTTTTCCCATTTTGACCAACACGTATCCATTGTTGTAAGAAAGCCTTTCTATGTTACATAGCTTAAACCTAAAGAATTGTGCCTAGATCTGTGGTTGTCATTGTCCCCTTTATTCATTCCAGTGTAAGTCAGTAATTGAATATAATTTAACCTTTGGCATGTATTTGTCCAGTCACATGCAACAACTAGAATACTCATAAACATACCTGACTAAAATGTTATAAGGCCTAAACAACATGTCCTAAATGGACTGTCTCATAGCCCTGTCACTGTAGTCGTTATCCTGTAGAATGGTAAGAGGAGACCTGTGTCTGCCGTACATGACATCCTCCAACCAATTACTGGTAGATTTACTAAATATCAGCAAGTCAATATCTGCAACTTCAACAAAATGGTTTGGAGAGACGGGTATATCTCGCAGAGGATGCCACTGCTCTGGAACAGACTCTCCATCCATACAAAACAAAATTCATCCCTGTCCATGTTTAAGAATAACTTGGATCTATGGATGGGAAACAGTAAATTTACCTAAGGACTGCCTCCTGTATTATTAAGGGCCAGAGACAGCTCCTAAATGCTTTATCCCATGCATGGGTTCCCCCTCAGATTATCTACCATATGACCCCAGTTATTCTCATTAGTGGTAATATATAGATATCAACCATGGAATTGGTAAGGCCAGTCTATAACCAAATAGGATAGGCTATTTTCAGCACAGAAAGGGAAATTGGATAGGTTTAAAATGGCCCACAAGGGCAGCTGGCCTAGTACTTGTCTATGAACCTATGAACTTGATAAACAAAAAAAAAATCACTGAGCATTTGGTAAACCTGCAGGAGGACAGAATTCTTGACCTGATTCTTATAAATATGGCTGCCTCTTGCACTCATCCACTGATGCCTCCTTCTGTGAAGTTTGACCATAAACTTGTGACCTTCTCCTTTAAACTTCAAAAAGTTTTCACCACAGTCCCCATTGAATTTAAGGAATACAGACATGCCAACCTCAACCTATTCTGTGATGAAATATCAAAATACATTTATGATTGTAATACAGCAGCCGGAATCACTAAGGAATTCTACATCCATTTAGAAGAATGCATAGAGCTAGAGCTAGCTGTCCCTATCAGAACCAAGTGTCACGGGAACTTCAGAAACAAACTACACTTGTGATCCACCGCCATAACTAAATTATATGATAAACTTAAGAAACGCATTCAGTTTAGTAGATCCAAAATCCCCTCCTCAAGGCCATTATCAAAAACATAAAAAAAAAAAAAAAAAGCTGAGGAATGCCATCAGTTAGATCAGAGAAGCCTGTGAAGTTAGCCTGCCCTCTGAAGCCAAAGATAATTACAAGTCTTTCTTTAGCAATGTTAGAAAGCTTAAAAATATTTATATATGTATATTACTTTGAACATATTCATAATGACACCTTCTATTCTGACCCAGCAGACGTTGCCAGTATCCTTGCAAATTGTGTGCCAGTTTTACCCTGAGACTTCTATTCTAAGCACTAGAATATTTGAATATCTTACTCCCTCAGTTATCTTTAAAGATCTTTTACTGAAAGTGCTAACCAAGACCAAAAATACCTCCTTCAAGGGACCTGACAGTATACCTGGTGGTTTAATGGTATTAAACATACCCTTGCAGACACACTCCTTAAACTTTGTAACCTAGGATTAGGTACTGGTTTCTCCCTGATGAGTGTCACATTGCAGTGGTGTTGCCCCTTCATAAGGGTGGCCTTACATTTTACCTAGGTAGTAACAGACATGTTATCTTTAAAAGCATCATCTTCAAACCCATGGAATGCATTATAACTGACCTCATAAACTGCATTATCATGAATTTTATTAGATTTCATCCCCAACAGCTTGGCTTTGTTGAAGAGTAGCTCTAGCTTTTCAATCTAGTAAACTTCCTCAAAAAGTTACAAAGGCTGCAAATGGCTGCCTACGACATGTCTTGACCTGGCAAGGGCCTTTGACATAGTTACTAATACTGCCGTTATACAAAAGCTTAATGCTGTAAAAATTACCGATATGTGGTAAGATGGCTAAAAAACTGTCTGAAAGACAGAGCACACACAGTATGAGTAGCAGGTGGCTCATCAGAAAGTGTGAAAATAGCCTGTGGTGTCCCTCAGTGCCTTATGTTGGAACCTCTCTTTTTTTAGTATTTACTTCTCAGATCTCCAGACAGACATCCAAGTTCATTGTCTAAAAAAGTTGCAGACAGCTACAAACTGGGGATTATTGTTAAGTCACCTTGTGCTACCCACTCCTCCTGACTGAATTGTCATTAGTAAATGCTTGGTACACTAAAAATGGGCTTAAACTAAATGCTAAAATGAGTAGTATTATAACTTTTGGTTGATAACCCCTCTCCTCATTGTACTTTATAGATAACATACCAGTATAAAATGAAAATGTTGTCAGGAACCTAGGCACTTGAGTAGATAGTTCCCTCTTTTTTGACCGTTAAGTGATAATTGCAAAAAGAATATCATCAAGATCTAGGGGACTTCCAAGATGGCTGCACATTGAGTAGCAGCTTAATTTCAGCTCTCCCAATGTGAAAACAGAAATTCAGAAAAGTGAGTGAGTGAATTTGTCTTTTTGGGTAAATTTCAGATACTGGCTGGTAAGTGCATTGCTTAGATGTCAGCAAAGAAGAAATTCAGAAAACCTGAAAGGAAATCAATCTCAAAAGATGAGGAGAAATCCTAGACTGGGAAGAATCTTGCAGTGTTTCAAAAAAAGCAGTTTAAGTTCCAGCTTTGGTGCAAAACATGACTTCAGTAATCTAGAGAAAAAAATAAGTCAAATGTGCTCAGAGCTGATTAAAATACACAAAACACTGGAGTGTATAGCACAAATAAGCAACTCGACTGGTATTCTGCAGCAGGAGTTGAAAGGCCATGTGGTGTATATGCCCCAAACTTGGCCATGAGAAAGCAGCCAAAATCTTTAATAGAAAATATGCAATCCTATCAGCACAAAGAGCTGATACTAGTAAAACTGTGGCAGAAGGGCAACATGCTAAAAGTTGTAGACAGCAGAATGTTTGCAGAAAAATACAACTCACTGTACACCAGGCAGAAGAGGAGAAGATTTATTTTTGCAGTTAGAGAATAGTGAGAAGCAGGTTTGAGATTCAAGTTGCTGTGCCCAGATATTGTTAGAATATTTTTTTCTTGGAGGGTCATAGTCATTTTTTGCTGCAGAACATGCTACAGCAGATGTACAAAAGTTTGTCCATCAAAAATGAGCTATCAAACTGAAGTGGATTCAGCTTTTTATTATTCTGATAATAGAGCTCAGGGAGACTGTCACTGGAACCTTTTTCAGTGCTTCAAAGGAAAATGCTTGAGAGCCAGAAAAAAGCACAGGAGTTGACTAGAAGAACCAGGAGTATGCTGGAAATTAACCAGACACTGGATTTGGGAAATTGAAATCAGCAGGAAAAAACAACTTGGAATGCAAAGAATAAATGTGGGATTACAACACATCAGTTACATTTATGAAATATGACAGAACCAGAAAAACTGGAAATATTGGACTTTTTTGATTTTGGAGTCCCCTACAAATTTAACAAAACATGTGTCCTACTTCATGTCATTAAAGTTTGCAAGAACATTAAGGAGAAGGGAAGAAGAAGGAAAGAGGTAAGTAAGTAAAATACATTTTGTTCTTAACAGTATTTGTGATGTACTACATGCTATAAAATAAAGCTTTTTCATTTATTTTTATGTATAATAGAGATACTAATGTAAACAGGTCCATCCTTTATTCCTTCCTTCTTTCTTTCTTCTTGTTCATTTTTAAGAAATGTAGGCACTGCAAAGTAAAAAGAGAAGAAACTCTGGACAAAAGAGCATGATATAAATAAAATTGATATGATTTTTCTTAATTTTGCATAGGGGAATGACTAGATTTAAAGCCTTTGGCTTGTTCTAATAAGTTTTAAGGAAAGTACAAGTAAATAAAACAACACTGAATATAGTAAAGCTTTCTACTGGTAAGTAAATGTTCACAGTGCAACAAGAGAAGCTTGTGTATCTGCTTCTCATGTTTCTATGGAGACTATCTGATAAGGGGGCTATAAAAACAAAGCAGTTAATTTTTCAGTGCCCAGGAGATAATGTTTTCTGAAAGCATTCAAGTTGTTTTCTACCTCTGGGAGAGGAATATTTATTTATAAGGCAAAAACATACAACTCTTAGTGGAAGTAGAAGCAAAGGCTGTACCATGCATCTTAGCATGGATAACCTTCATTATAGTTTAATTCAGGTCTGTGAGTGTGCCTCTGTGTCTGGGACAATTGTTCCTATTAGGAGTGTCAAATTTCATTATTTGAAGATGTACATAGTTTTATGTGTTAGTAATAAGTTAATAGGTTCTGGGTGTGCTTTTGGGTATGTTTGTTTTATTTTGTTTGAGGGTTTTCATTAAAACAAAAAGTATTGTATGGTATGACAAGGAACAACTGTATGAAAAATCAACTTGCCAAACATTACTGTATGCATGTAACAAAAGATGAAACTAGACATTTAAAAAGCAGCTATGCATAACTGGTTGGAGTAATAAATCTGATATTGTCAGACTTCAGATAATCCTTGACAGTGGGATCGGTTTTGAACCTCGGAACCAACTTGGCCGTTATTCCAGCTCATGCCTTCCAAAAACTCTTGTGCTAAGCTGTACCCATAGTGCTCTTCAGCAAATTAGCTCAAATCTCATTTGCCGCTTCATAGTGCCAGACGCATTCTCTCTTTAGCTCGCGAGCGATAGCAAATTTCTAAACTGCAAGTTTGTCTTGTCTTTCCTTATCAGTAGCTGTTAATGTCTTTCCCTTTCTTTATCTACCCACTCCTCTAATTTCTAGTTAGTGTGTGGATGTGTCTATTATATTTACCTTTTGGTATTCTTTACGTACCATAGTTGGTACATTTCCTTATTAGTTTAACTGATATTTCTTTAGTACCAAATGTTGGTACTTTGTTGATTTTTCCTCCTCTGTGTTCTGCCTAAAAAAAAAGTGTGTCTGTGTGTGTGTGTCATTTCTCATGGCAGACAAGCCTATTAAAGGCACCTCAGATTTCAAGAGGTGTCTTAAATGTGCCAGAAAAATCCTGAATTCTGACAGACATACTCTGTGTATATTGTCTTGGGGCTGTTCATTTGCAGGAAGACTTTGCCATTTGTCATAGCTTTAGCCATAGGGCACTAGTCGACCACAAAACAAGCTCATTTTGAAAGGTCTTCTTAAATTCGAATTTGAAGAGTCCTTATCTGGATTTAGGACAGAGGCTAGTTCTCCTTCATCTTCTTCCTCTTCTTGTTCCAGTGAATGGGAGAATCCTAAAAAGAGAAATCAGTTTGTTCTGTTTCTTTGGAATTGCCACCTAAAGTAGCCAAGACTCCTATGGTTCCAAAAGTCTCCTCAGAACCGATAGGTCAGACAACTCCACCCTTGGTGCTGTTGGCGCCGGTTTCTGTACTGACTTCTTTGGCGCTGATTACATCTTTGGATTCTTCCACCTTGACATCAAAAACCCAGGATCCGAAGGAGTTTTCCTTCAGCAACTTCCATGGACCAGATATTCTCCCTTGGTGGACCACCCAATTAGTCTATTCTTGGGGAGACATCCACCCAAATCTTCTTCTGTTTCCTCCAACCGATCCACCAAGAGCTTAACTGAATCTGATATTATGCGGATGGTGGATCAGCTCCTTGTGGTGAGGGGATTATCTTCGGCTAGGGTTCATAGCACTTTTGGCGCTGGAACCTTACCCACTTCCACCCTGGTCTGTGTTCCTCCTCTGATTCCAGCTGAGATATCCGATTCCTTGGTGTCAACCATCCCAGTTTCAACTGTTTCGGTGTCAGCCAGAGCTCCTTCTCTGGCACCATTAACTACCCTGAGTTCTTCAGGTTTGTTTGATCCAGAGAACTCCCAGGGTCGCCACTATGTTGCCAGTTCTGGGGAGCTGGATTTGACTTCAGATGTTTCTGAGCCATACCATGCCCCTTGGTGCTTCTGCATATGTAAACTTGACCCTGGCTTCAGCCTTGGAGGTGGCTTCCTTGTTGTGGGGTGGGACCACAGTTCCAAAGGAGTCAGTTTCGGTTCTGGGCTCCCATCCCTGTATAGGAGATCCTGCCTTCCAGGCCATAGAGAAGGCCGTGTCCATTGCAGGCAGTCAGTCATTTCTAACTCTGTTGAACCATACCTCTGACTTTTCCCCTCGACTGGAGCTTCCTCCAGCCTCTTCCCTTGAGGCAGAGGGCAGAAAAGTCTCAAGATCTAATCACAGTGGTTATGTCCCCTCGGATACCTCCATGTAGCATCCCACTGAAGAGGTTCCTGCAAAGAGAAAGTGCAAGAGGAAGCACTTGGACTCCCCTGAGGAGTCATTCATGGAAGATATTGATTTTGATGAAAAGGAGAGTTCCCCACAAGTCTCCCCCTGATGATGTTTCCTTCGGGGACATCCTAAAGATCCTGAAACAGAAGGGTAGCTGGACTTTCCTCCAACCTTCCTCAAAGGAGTCAGTATACCTTGAGGCTTTTCGTGCCCATCTCACTACCTCTTGCATTTCTCCACCCATTGGCAATCTTAAGTTAATAGCTCAGCAGGCCTGGAAGTTGCCTGATTCCATCAAGCCAATCCCCAAGAGATTGGGCCATATACTTTCAGCACCTAAGGATCAACAGCACTGGGCTAACGAACTTCCAGCCACCAAAAAGGAACTTGCAGATGAAAGTCCTACTATCCATCCTGCTAATAAAGAATCTAGGACAATGGATAGATTTGGTATGCCTGTTTGTGCTTCATCGACCTTCACTGTCAGGTCTTTGAACTACATGGCACATTTTACCAGGGTTCAGAGAGTTCTGATTAAAGAACTGCCAGATACTCTGTCAGGAGCAGTAGCTGAAGGGGTTCGAGACAAAGTGACTTCTCAGTTCACCACTCTTTAATCGATTTCTCTCTTCCATGAGGCTAATTGCTCATGCTGCCAAAGGGATGACCAGAGCAGTGGGTTCAGGCGTAGCCATCGGGAGAGACACCTGGATGCACTTCTGTGTGTTTGCAGACCAATTCAAGTCTTCTTTCATCAATGCTTCATTTGACAGAACATCCCTATTTGGTCCCAAAGTTAAAAAGACTCTAGCCAGATGTGAAAAAGATGGAAAGACTCTTTCTGCCTTAGGTGTATGCTTTTCCACTCCCCAATGACCTTATTCCAGGAACCAGTGGAGTGGGAGGCTATGGTTCAAGACATCCAAGATTTGCATGGCAATGACTTTTCTTGGGGCAGGGGGGAAGTGATAATGGAAGATGCAGAGGTGGCCCACAGAATCAGAGTTCCAGGGATTCCTCCCTTGGGAACTCCTGACAGCATTCCTTAAAGGAGGCCTGATTGCCGTTCTCTGGAGGCAGTGGAGGAGGGGATTATCCCTGCACCAATCTGCCTAGCTAAGGATAACAAAGGACTGTTGGGTGCAGAGGATTATAACCAGGGGATACAATAACCCCTTCATATTGCAACCTAAGATTGTAACCAAAATCCTGGACATTTCACCTAGTCACAGGGAGGCAGCAGTCTTAGGAATTCAAAGTATTGCATCCCTGCCCATAGAAAGACTTCAAAGAATAAGATCACAAGTCAGTCAGATTTTTCACAACAAAGTACCATTAAGGCTCCTCCTTCAAGCTCTAGGGTCGATGGCAGCCTCTATCACTCTAGTTTCTCTAGCGCGATATCACATTTGAATTCTTCAGTGGCTTCTAGCATCTCAATAATAGTCCATGTTAAATTAACCAGTATTCCATCTTATCATGATTGCCAACCGTTGCAAGTAAGACCTGAAGTGGTGGCTTCACTCCAAACGAAATCTTCCTGGGTTATTCCTTTGTTCCCCCTCAGCCGTGAGCCACAGTGACCACAGACGCATTCCAGATAGGGTGGGGGGGCATTATTTGGGAAAAAACAGTCCAAGGCACTTAGTTCCATCTGGAGGCCAATTTGCATATCAGTGTTTTAGAGTTGATGGCAGTGCTTTTGGCGTTGCAAGCATTCCACCCAACCCTTCCCTTAGGACCGATTGCAGTCCAGACCGACAACATGTCCGTAGTCTGGTACATCAAAAAGCAGGGGGGAACCAGGTCTTTTTCTCTCTATTGAGAGGCTGTCAGAATTTGGCAATGGGCAATTTTGTCCGACTGCTTTCTCATTGCAACACACATTCCGGGGAGCTCCATCATGATTACAAACAGATAGAGCAGACATATTCTAATGCCTTATGAGTGATCTCTCAATCTATCTGTGGTGTAAAAGATATTTTGCCAATGGAGCCACGTTTATGGTGGTTCCTGAATGGGGCTGCCAATAACCAAGATTTCATCAAGGACTTGGACAAAGTTTTTGACCAGGCTGAGTTTGAATTAATGAGGGTTTAAACATAACTGCAGTATGGATATGATTTCTGGGCAATTAGATCAATTACATTAGTCCATTACTTTGGATTTAATGTTTGACAACTATGTCACTAATTTCAGCAGTGTTAGCCAGTTTGTTGTGTCTGCTTGTCACAATATATTTTTATGCAAATCTGATAAAAATCAAACGTGACATGCAGGAGTATGCCTCTTCCAGGGTGTATACCCCAAGCCACCAGGTCACCATAACAATGGAGAAGATTCCAATACTGTTATTAGTTCTTCCTTTGGAGGTCAGGAACAGGAAGTGATGTCAGCAAATGGCTCTATTGCTGAACCATCTGCTTTGGGGGAGCAATTGCCAAGGAGGTCAGAGACAATACGCCAACAGAACAAATCTCAAGGCACATATCCTTGGCAATGGCAGAACAAAAAGGATTCCTATGTGAGAGAAGGAGCAAGACCGAAGAGAGGGAAGGGATATTATCGGAATTAATGGAACCTAACAAGACGTTCAGACCAGATATTCAGACAGTCCAGGTGATTCAAAATACATCTGGAGTCTTTAATGTATATAACTTTTCTAGTAAGTTGATTACTGTCAATCATGTGAACATCTTATCTAAAGGTTTAACCTTTGTTCCTGCCCAAAGGGCCAACGTTACAACAGTTTTGAGTGAATTGAAACTTTTTTCATGAAAATTGAATCTGTGATTGATTTTTAGTAATAATTCAGATGATGCCACTGGTGGATGTCGTATGAGTCAGGGGTTGGTGTAGACAAAGTTGTTTTAATCCACCATTAAATTCCCATATTCAGCTATTCAAGAAAATATGTGAATATGAATTACGTGAGGGTACTTCAAACAACAAGTCTGGGAATGTCAATTTTTGCAATTTAAGTGAAGCTGAAATTCAGTTGTTTAATGATTTAAAGTACGACCAAGAAATTTGCATTATGGCACCTGATAAGGGGGGGCTGGATAGTTCTGATGAACAAACAGGATTATCTTTGTAATATTAATAGCATGTTAATGGATGATATGTATCAGGAAGTCTCCCATAATGAGGTCAATATTGCTTTTTATAAAATTTATTTAATTTTACAGGACATGCGTTTTCAAGAGGAGATCAACGAGAGGGATTTTGCCTATATGCACAATGATAAACCTGTTCTGGCAATTGTATTTGGTATCCCTAAAATACACAAGGATGTCAGTAATCCCACATTTCGTCCTGTTGTGAGTGGCACTAGATCCAAGACATACTGTATTGGTAAATGGATTGATTATTGTGTCAAAGATGGTATAGAGAAAATCTCACACATTAGCAAGGATTCCTGGCATTTTTTAGAGAAGTTCGATCAGATCCGATGCCATTTTTGTAACAATTGACTTTCAGATTTTATTTTCTGTCATCCCTCATGGTATGGGACTGGATTGGTTTGAACAACAGTTGTTCAGCACAGGTTATTCCAACATTAAAGTTAATTGTTTAGTGACCCTCATGGAAATTGTGCTCTATCCTGCTGTGATGTTATCCGAGTTAAATGTTCTACACTAAATCCTTCACTTTGCAGGTAATCCATAGCTTCAATTTCTTTTTCTGATGATGCCTTTGCCTGTATTTTTCTTCAAAGATCTTTGGTGCTGCTTATTTTATTGCCAATTAGTTTTGCTTTCTCCTTTGCATAACTATACTGTACCATATTAAATCTTTTTTCTTTCCCATGTCCATATTTCTTCTTCAGATGTTTCTTCCTCCTCCTGTTTTTCCTTACTTTGGGGACTCCTTGCTCCATCATGTTATGATATAACCTTTGTTAGACTTTCTACACTAAATCCTTCAGTATTCAATAACTTTAGCTTCTATTTTTTTTTTAATTTTACTAATTTTCTGTTCTACATTGTGTCTTTGTGATCTTATTTTTTGTTATGAAATTTTCCATGTCTGGATGCTTGTGCCTGTATTTCTCTTTGAATGTCGTCGGGGCTGCTTTTTTTGTATTGATTAATTTGGCTTTCTCTTTTTGCATAGATATTGCACCATATCAGATCTCTGTTTCTTTCCCATTTCCATATTTCTTTTTTATACCATTCAAAAATCTCTAGATTCTGTTCTTTAAATTTTTGCACTTCCTCAGTTGTTTCTTTTTCCAAACTGTTCAAGGTTTCTTGGTCTATATAGTGTTTTTCATAGATCTGTTGTACTAATGAACACACATTTGCATTTGAATCTTCTGATGGTTTTTCTTGTGGAAATATTTTTCTTTCCTCTAATTTTTCTTTTAGTCTTTTTGTGTATCTTCTGTCTAGAAATTCTGGGTTTCTTGCATTGTAGTAACTGTACATAATTTCTTTCTTATCCTCAGTAGTCCACTCTGTCGTTGGTGTGACTCTTTTTTGGCCTATCTGTTTTTGTGATTTTTGTGGACCGCTACTTCCTTCTACAAAAGGGGGGCATTCTCCCTCTGGGCCTGGCCTAGCCCCGTTGTAGGAATGTTTTTGTGACTTGAGGAGTCTACACTGTCATTTTTTTCAGTCCTGGCACCAGTGCACCTACCAGGATTGGGCACTTTTTTATCCTGGGCATTGTGCATCTAGCTATCTTTTTTATTTTTATCCTACTTTGGTCCATGATATATGCTATATAAAATGCAGTCTATATATCATTGTCGTCTTGGTGAGATTTGTGGAAAAACAGGGTCCACCTCATGAAGGTACTCACCAAGACTTGAGGATGAATTCAGTTCCATCAGTACTACTCTCCTTTGCTTGCTGATTTATCATCTCTCCATTCGGACCCGTCAGTATAGGTGGCTTAATTAACAACAAGCTCTGCGCACAACTATATATATTGCCTTTGAGGTTACATAGTTAACAATTGCTTTGTGGGTGTCCTTGTCCTGGGAGGCCTAATTTACTTCACATTTAGCCTTGGTGGACTTTATTTGCCCTCTGAGTTGTTTCTTTCATTTGATAATGGTGCTTTTATCCTGGTGGGTGCTACGCCTTCTGATTTTTACCATGATTTTCTTCCTTCTGCTCTACAGCCTGTTGATGTGATTTCATCAGGGTGTTTTTTTTTTGAGTTAGTTGTTTACTTCTTCCTGGTGGATACAACTGCCTCTATGCAGCTATTAACATACTTGTATAGGGTTTCTGTAAACAGTTCCTCTTAGGCAGCAGTGTTCTCAGGGCGTATGTGGGGGTATGAAATTTTGCCAGGTTATCACTTAGTAGTAGGAAGTTAGCCTTAGAGTAGTTCCTGAACATTCCAGGGTTAGCTGGGATCCCGGGTTTTATTTTTCTTTAAAAGAGATTGTTTTGTGGTCTGTCCTTGCCAGAGAAGACATAATGCTAGGGGTGTGCAGCACTCCTCCATATTAGTAAGGACCAAATCTAGTATGTTTGTGTCCCTGGTTGGTGTATTGACAGTTTGGTCCATGGCGTATACAAAATCCAGTAATCTCTCCACTTGCACATTTGGTGCTTTATATGATTCCCAGTTAATGGAGTAATTAAAGTTGCCCATGAATATGCTATTGGGTTAGATGGAAAGTGTTTCCAGTATGCTTAAATACATGCTACGGGATTCCTGGGTCATAGAATGGGACCTTTAGCGTATAAGGAATTGGTATGGGATTTTGCCTATGGTGAATTCATTGTGGTGAAGTTCAAGTGCATTGTTCTGTTTGACCAGCCTTGATGTATATTTATTTTTGATGTAAATCAAATTACCTCTCCCTTTTAGTTCCTGTCTGTGTAGTAGCTGGTCTAAATGTGTGGAAGGCATTATTGCCTTGCATTGCCGGTGTGTTCTCTGTGGCTTTAAACCATGTAGATGTCCTTCCATTCGCAGTTTGCAGTGTTTTTTACACTTGGAATTCCCTGCCTTGGTTAGCCCGACATCCGACCAGTGTACAAAATCCTGCTGTTGCTTTAAGATATGCCGAATGTCAGAAGTATGCTCCTCGCATAGTGTAGGGCATAAAGGTGACGTCCGGACGTACCACCCTCACAACTTCTTTACCACCTGTCCAAACACATCTCTCGATCATCGATTTGAATGCCTACATCTTTAACACTAGGTCTTACATATCCTTCATTCACCAGTTTGAACACGTACTTCTTGTTTGCTGGTACTGAGCCATTGCAGATAAGTACCCCATTGGGCTCTTGTTTTTTCTTGACTTTTTTGTTGCTTCTCAGGGTTAATGTCAACCAAAAAGGATAAGTGCCAGTGCAGGAGGCAGATTCCCCAGAAAGACTGCCACAATAAGTGATTATTTTGCCTAGGAGCCTCTCACAACAATACAAATTGTTCTATTTGTCAGGTTTCGTACGAAAGACCTTGAATTGTAGGCTTTCTTCCCTTGCTTTGTATCTTCAGAATCAGCGCATTAAGCTTTTTTGATAAGGATACCATGAAAGGTACTTCCCACCCCGAGGGCAGCCATTAGGGAAGAAGAAGGTTAAAATACAAAGACTGGAATTTTGCACTTTCCAGGTTCCACCAGGCATTTCTCCCGAGCTAAGTGGAACCTGGAAGCTCTCCCAGCTTTGTTGTTGGATTCCCCCACAGCGACTGTGTTAGATGCAGATGAGGATCCGGCTTGCAGCACTTCTTATGAGGCTTTGCAGGTGTCCATTTTGGACATTCAGGGAGATCCACTGTTGATTATTTCCGAGGGGCCTAGGGGTGTTCCACAGATATTGTTTAGGGAAGAAGTTCCTACTGCTGTTATTGAATGCCATCCTGGGTCAGAGCCTTCTAAGTTTTTTAGGAGGGACATTACTCCGGAGCAGCTCAGGAAAAGCTGCTTGCTTAATTCCACCATAGGAACAACAGTGCAGCCTGAGCTCATTTTCAGAAAATCCATTTGTAATACCATACAGAAAACAAATGTTCATAACTCTTTAACTATAAGAGCTAGACTAAAAATGTAAACGCGAAAGTTGTTCAGCAGACACCGACCTTTCCAACAGTGTAAATGTTGATAGTGTATATTGAAGTCATTATTAAATATTTGGCAAGGAATGCTGATATTGTGCATATTTTTTACCTTTTTGGAAAAACAAAGCATAATATCTTGGTCAACGTACCATGCAGACCCATACAATTTGAATGTAATTTGTTAGTATGAATGTCAGCTTTAAAATGATACCTTAACCATTAGTGCGTGATGTTCCTTTCTTGAGATATTCACAGAAATATAATTAATATATTATTGTTCATAATTCATAAATAAACAAGGCATAATATCTCATCACCTGTAACAGACAGAGCCTACATATCAGTGTAGAAGTTGTGCATCTGAATGTCCGCTTCAAAATGATGCATCATTTGTGTGATCACCATGCTCCCTTGCAAAAATATGGGCATAATAATGAAAAGTATTGTAAATGTATAATTTTCATCGTACAAGACTAAACAAACTGTGATATCTGTACATGTGTAGAGTGCACAGACACAGTTCTTTTACCATGTTGTAAGGAGTAACACTGTCTTCAAAATGAGGTATTACTTGGCACACTGACATGCTCCCTTGCAAAGTTATTTACCAAAATATGAAAAAAAAATCATAATTTCCATAACCTAATTCCAAACAAACTTTGATATCTGCACATGTGTCCAACATACAGGCACAAATGTCCTTCAAGGATGCATCTGCAGTCTTTACAAATGGGTTGTCCTGTCGTCAGGCAGCCCTTCGGTCGGCCGGATTCCAAAGTCTGGGTCTGGCTTCGGCTGGTGACGCACTTCACCCGACGTCATTGCGGCAGTTATTCGGGTATAAAGGCATCAGCCGACGCCATTTTCCTCAGTCTTTCTTGCCACGTGGCGCCCGAAGCAGAAGCTGTTCGCAAGTGCCGGTCGGTCAGATCCAGAGATTACTACTACCGAATACTACTTCGAAGACTTCTATAAAGCTAAGTACCCCGTTGGGGACTCTTTCTTGCCTCAGCCGATGTCAGAGAAAGTTAATAACTGTTTATCTTGTGGGAAACAAATACCTCATAAAGATTTCCACTCCTATTGCATACATTGTTTAGGCCCAGACCACGACGTAGCAGCTTGTCTAGCCTGTGCTTCTTTTAACCGGCGGACGCTTAGACGTCGCTCGGACTTTGCTGAACAGATTTTCGGCTCTGATTTTGCCTACATTATGCCGTCGGATCCTCCGACTACGCAAATAACCAAAAAAACGCAAAGAAAAGGACCGACACTCGCGGTCCGCGGTTTCGGCCGAAACCGCGGTTAAGCAAACCACGAGTGTCTCGGTTTCGGCCGAAACCGAGCAAGCGGTTCTTTCTTCAGCCGATAACATGCCTTCTACCGAGGCCTCTTCTAACCTGGTAGAAACGGCTTCTGAAATCCAACCTTCTGTTGCGGTTTCACAGGATTTATCAGACACCATTCCCCTGGATATTTCAACCCCTGCACGTGGAGCTGCTAGGCCTCCTCCAGCTATGTCTATTAAGGCCTTTGCCAGGGCTAAAGCAGCCAAAGCATCAAAACCTGTGCCTGCCAAGCCCCCCTCTCACAGGCCCAGCACCAGCTCCCATATGCTTTCTTTGGCTGAGGATCTCATCTCTTTAATTAGGTGGAGCCCAGCCTCATCCAGACAGGGCCTCTCTCCCTCCTCCAGAAAAGAGGCCTAGAGCAGAGCCCCCTGAGCCAGTATCCACAGATGATTCCTCTGATGACTCAGAACATACAGACCCTCCTGAGGCTTCTTATTCTCCTTACGAAGACTCTGATGCTGAGGAGTCCATCCCTTCAGCCTCTCCTCCTGAGGAATTTTCCTTTGGGGAAACCTTGCATGCTATGAGGGAACAATTTCAGTGGCAGGGCCAAGATTTCTCAGACTCTAGAAAAAGGCTTAGGACCTTTCTACATTTGCCACAGCATAGGCCCTTAGCTATACCTCCAGTTCTTACTGTGGTTGATGATGCATTTAATGATGCTTGCACTGCTCCTGATTCTTTACCCCCGGCCCCTGCTAAGCCCGATAGGTACTACAGGGTCCCGGACACTCATCACCATTTATATAAGGCTCCTTTTGCAGATCCAGAGACTATCTCCCAGGGTCCTAAAGCTGCAGCAGCTACTTCTTCTAAAAACCCCCTCCGCTCTGAAAGGGAATCCAGGTCCTTAGAGATGGGGTAAAAGTTTACAGCTCTTCTACTCTGTCAGCTAGAGCTGTGCAGTGCCAATTTCATAGGCTTCAATATCAAGAGTTTATGCTTGACCAGTTAACTAAAAGCTGTCCTCTGAAGAATCTTTAGATAAAAGTATGTTCAAGAAATGGTACATAACATACAGCAGGTTAGTAACCATTCCTTAAAATGTGGCTATGATGCACTGGAGGCTTCCTTTAGATCAGCCATGACTGGCACAGTTATCAGGAGGCATGCATGGTTGAAAGAATAGGCATTACCAGACCATGTCAAATCTAAGCTTTTGGATGCACCTATGGACAAGGTCAATTTATTTGGTTCCCCTGCACAGCAGGTACTAAAAAAGATGGAAGAGAAAGCAAAATCTGTGCAAACAGTGAAAGATTTCTTACAAGTTCAACCTCCAAGGTTTAGCAGGAACTGGCCCTCCAAGAATTGGTCCTTTCCGGACTCCTCTAAGGCACAAAGAGGCAGGAATAGGCGCTCTAGAGGCAGAAACCAATCCAGGGGTGCCTACAGGGGTCGCCAGTGGCAGGGTAACAACCAACGAGGCACGGATACAGCCACCACCACTACAACAACTCAATCACAGTGACTTGGCGGTGGCACCGCCTACCAGGGAACAACTAGAAGCACCCTTAGGCGGAAAGCTAACCTTATTTTCAAGGAACTGGCACTGCATTACAAGAGAAAAATGGATTTTGCAAACTATAGACCAAGGTTACAGGTTCCATTTCCATACTCTACCAGGAAAGAGAGGAATGCCAAACCTACCACCTACTCAAAGGACAGAAGCTCTAAAACAAATATCTCAATTATTAAGAATGAGAGCTGTGGAAAAGGTACCATCTATGGAGCAAGGAAAGGGATTTTACTCCAGACTCTTCCTGGTACCAAGAAAGAAAACAAATGGAGGCCTATTCTAGATCTGTCCGCTTTAAACACATTCCTCATTGTTCCAAAATTCAAAATGCTGACCCTACAGCAGCTTCTTCCCATGCTGGGCAAGGAGTCTTGGCTGGTAACTCTAGATCTCAAGGAGGCATACCTGCACGTCCCCATAAGACCAATTTGCAGAAGATACCTCAGATTTCTTGCAGGATCAGAGCATTATCAATTCTCAGCATTGCCCTTTGGCTTATCTACTGTGCCCAGAGTGTTCACGAAATGCCTGGCATCAGTAATCGCTCATTGCAGACTTCAGGGGATTCAAATCTATCCCTACCTGGACGACTGCCTGATACAAGCGGACAACAAAAACAAGCTAACAGAAGACTTACAAAGAGTCATCTACCTGCTGCAAGCCCTGGGATATACAGTCAATACAAAAAAGTCAAGGCTGATTCCATCCCAAAGAATAACCTTTCTGGGTGCAGAACTGGACACATCAAAACAAATGGCATTTCTAACTGCAGAAAAGAAAGAGCAACTTCCTCTCTACTTCTTGGCATTAACAAAGCAGAACCATCTAACTGCAAGAAAAGTGCTACAAGCTCTAGGCTTCATGGCATCCTGCATAATACTGGTCCCTCATGCCAGGCTTCATATGAGAAAGCTACAGTGGTACCTAAAGAATTTGTGGTCCCAGCACAAGCACAGCCTAGAAACCAAAATTCCAATTGATCCCATTACTGCTAACACAGAACAACTACAACATCCTGCATCCAAACCTAAAAACTCTGCAGCTAACTGCCTGGAACATTACATAACAGCAATTAACCCAAACTTATCCCAAAGGGTTAAAGACATAATCCTGGAGGCTCGTAGACCTTCAACAAGAAAGAATTATGCAGCAAAATGGAAAAGATATTTCATCTGGAGTACTGCAAAGGGGCAAGATGTGACACTGGTGAACATAGCCAACATCCTGGAGTACTTGGCGGAGCTCTTCCATACAGGCCTGTCCTATTCTTCCATCAAGATACATGCATCAGCTATTTCAGCAGAATACAGCTTGGATCCTCCTGTCTTCTCGCATCCTCTGCTCAGACAGTTTCTGAGAGGAATTAAAAATGTAAAACCTCCCAGGAAACCTCCATTGCCAGCATGGGACTTGAACTTTGTGCTAGAAAAACTGACTCTTCCTCCTTTCGAACCAGCAGCAACAGCAGAATTACAATACTTATCCTAGAAGACTGCTTTCCTGCTGGCAAATAACTTCAGCAAGAAGGGTCTCTGAACTACAGGCATTAATGGCAGTGCAACCCTTCCTGATCTTCCATCAAGATAGAGTGTCCATGAGAACAAATCCTACATTTATGCCTAAGGTGGTATCCAGAGTCTCTTTAAATCAGGCTATCCACCTTCCTACATTCTTCCCCAACCCACAGAACAGGGGAGAAAGGCTCTTACATACCTTGGATGTACACAGACAATTACGCTACTACCTGGACAGGACAAAAAACAATAGAAAAACTGACCAGCTTCTGGTAGCATATGCAACAGGAAAGGAAGGAAAACCAATTTCTAAACAGACAATCTCCAAATGGATAGGAAATTGCAGTAGATTTTGTTACTCCTACCATGGAAAGAAAACTCCAGAGAACATCAGGCCTCACTCCACAAGGGCTACAGCCACTACCACAGCTTTCTTACGAGGAGTGGCTACCAAGGACATTATAGAGGCTGCTACTTGGACCTCCGTGCATACATTTGCCAAGCATTATAACTTACCTCTATACTCTAGATCCCGTGCTGGTTTTGCCACTGCTGTTTTGCAAGGGATCCTAACTACACCATAATCTATTCTCTTTTCCTCCTCCCCTAGTTTAGCTATGGTATTCTACCCATTTGTAAAGACTGCAGATGCATCCTTGAAGGACATAGTACAGTTTTGTACCTACCATAAATGTAGATGTCCGAGAGGAATGCATCTGCAGTCAGGATTACCCACCCTCCTTCCCCTCTGAGGTTCTCCTAGGGTATTTGCCAATCTTCAGCTAGCTTGGGGGGGATCTATTATGGTGTATTTGTTTGTATATATGTACATACATGCTTATTTTGTGTGTTTGCTCTCTACTATTTGGAATCTTTGGCATTTATCCAAATTTAGCCATCCAAGAGGGCACCTGGCATCTGGGGCAAGAAACACTGAGGAAAATGGCGTCGGCTGATGCCTTTATACCCGAATAACTGCCGCAATGACGTCGGGTGAAGTGCGACACCAGCCAAAGCCAGACCCAGACTTTGGAATCCGGCCGACCGAAGGGCTGCCTGACGACAGGACAACCCATTTGTAAAGACTGCAGATGCATTCCTCTCGGACATCTACATTTATGGTAGGTACAAAACTGTACTTTCTTTTACCATGTTGGAGTCAGCAATACTGTCTTCAAAATGAGGTATTGCTTGGCACATTCAGATGCTCCCTTGCAAAGTTATTTACCAAAATATGAAAACAAATAATAATTTCCATAACCTAAGTCCAAAACAAACTTTGATATCTGCACATGAGTACAACATACAGGCACTATTATTTTCCCATGTTAAAACTGTCAATACTGTCTTCACAATGAGGTATTACTTGGCACATTCAGATGCTCCCTTGTAAAGTTATTTACCAAAATATGAAAAAAAAATCATAATTTTCATAACCCATGTCCTAAACAAACTTTGATATCTGCATACGAGTACAACATACAGACACCATTCTTTTACCATGTTAGAACTATCAATACTGTTTTCAAAATGAGGTATTACTTAGCACATTTAGATGCTCCCTTGCAAAGTTATTTACCAAAATAGGAAAAAAAATCATAATTTCCATAACCTAAGTCCTAACAAAACTGATATATGTACATGTGTACAGCATTCAGAAGCAGTTGTTTTACCATGTAGACACATAAGATTGTAATTATACACATTCTTGGTGTAGCCAACATACTGCTGAATGGGTACATGTAAAGAGAAAAAGCAAGGTAAGGACCGCCACCCCACTAATGAACCCAGGACAGGCATGGGACAGTGCCAGGCAAGGACATCTCATCTGTCCGATAGCTGTGCTGGCTACCCACTCAGACAGCCGATAACACTGCAGTCTCACAACCTCCTTCAGCAGTCTGCCTTACCTATGCCTTTTCTCTTTACATGTGTCCATTCAGCAGTGGACCTAAGGGATCAATTTCTGTATTAGTAAGCCCTTCCTGTCATCTAAACTCTACACATGCCTGATAAAAGCAGACTAAAAAAGAAGTATTGCAGGATGGTCACTGACATATTAGATTGTACATGGTAGCTCTCTCCTAAAACAGTTGTTCTTTCTCAGCATCCTCACCAGCTCCTTACCACAGTTATTTGCCAAACTCAGATAAATATATTTTAAACAACACATTTCATAATAGAGTTTTACTTACTATACTGGCCCTACTTGGTCATGGGTGTTTCCATTCTTCTCACGAGCTGCATGTTACCAATCCTGCATAGCTCTCCTCACGCAATGCCCTCCTCAATTAGGTGAACGCCATCCCTTCTGAACAGGTGAATGTCTTCTGTGGTGATGCTGTCATGGCAGATTGTAAATCCATCAACCCTGTGCATCAAGCCATGCATGAACCCATTCTGTAAACATTTGGTCTTGTGAGCTGCCCATTGACTGTTTGCTGTTTTCCATATCCGGCCACATATCCACACTCTCACTTATCATTCTCCTGGTCGTGAAGCCATGCCAGTGTCAGAAGGTAGACAAACCTGCACAGGAAAGAAATTGCAAACAGATTACTACTGATGATTGACAGATGTATTGGAAGGCTACATATATATGTATATCATATGCATTACCTGGTTAGCCCATCAAAATCTTCCATCCTAGCCACAGGGGTAGTATTCTTTGCATTAGCATGTTCTAATACATGTTAGTGCGGAGTGCAGAGGCATTCATTATCATTCAGTAGAAATACTGTATCATTATAATTCAGTCAAAATAGTATAACACCTGGATGTTACTGAGCCCTTCCTCCTACCACCTAATTTCCACCCATGACTGACAAAGCGTGGAAACATGCCCAACTACTGAGTATAAGCAGAAGTACAGAAATACAAGCAGAAATGTCAAACTTATCTGGTTCATCCATGTAAGAATTAGTCACAAAAGTAATAATTCCAGTTATCGAATCTGACCATCACTCTGGTTACAACAAGACTCATCAGATTTCCTCTGTGCACTATGTGCATATTAACAGATAATAAATTATTCCTGAAAGCTGGATACATAAACAAAAAATTATAATAACCATCACTGAAACCTGAGCTATAGATAACCTATACTTGTTACACCGTATCTGTATTGCGATCTTCAGCAGTCTGACCATGTATGCACAAGCACTTCCCTGGTACACAAATGAATTTTTTCCCCTACCAACATCTTCATTACTACATGTTCCTAAATTAAACATTCACCCAAATGACCCCTTCAGGAAAATGTTGAGATACGCACAATCACCAAAATTATATATATATATATATATATATATATATATATATATATAAATATATATATGTGTGTGTGTGTGTGTGTGACCAATGTATATATGTGCAGGTAGATACATATATATCCATATACACACATATGCACAAATATATATATATATATATATATATATATATATATATATATATATATATATATATATATATATGTGTCTGTAGCAAGAAAAAATCAGGGGTTTAGGAGGGTAGGCAGTTGATTAAGAATGGGGGGGGGGTTGCTTGCAATGACTCCAAGCAGAAAAAAACACAACCTGACTTGTGCATTCATCAAAGTGATAACAACTTCTATTTATGTGTATAACAAAGTCAGCAGCTGAGACTTTTCCCAGAAAAGTGATAATGACTCAGTGCCATATTGTAACTGCACGTACTGCTAATGTGATAATGACCTTCCTTTCATTACTGCAAAGGTATGCATGCTGAGACACAGGTGCTAATTGCTGCACATAACCTGTTGAGTAGGCATTCATTATATTACATTGTGCAGCTGTTATGTAACACAGACTCATTATCATCAGTAAGGAGGAGACCTGAGTCATTCAGTCAAATAGTATAACAGTTAGATATTACTGAGCCCTTCCTCCCACCTAAATTCCACACACGACTGACAAAGCCAGGAGAAATGCACACAAAATATGGTAGCTCCATGCTGTCAGTAGTCACCTAGTGATAACCTTTATCTCACTCAGGCAGTATAATCACAAATAGAATAATACAAGCAGAAGTGATGCAACTCCATGTAATTTGCAGACTGACTTTCTATATGTCTCCAGTAACCCCTCCAGTTGTTTGCATTCTGTATGCACAGGCACCAAAATGGCATAAATTGGCCCAACTATCACTTCAGCAGTGAGACCATGTATGCACAAGCACTTCCCTGATACACGATGAATTATTTCCCCAAGCAACATCCTCATAATTATGTCCAGGTATACATGCACCCATATTGAAACATTTCCACAAGCAAGCCTTCAGTAACATTTCCTAGAATGTGCAACCATCGCATGAACACTTCACCCAAGCAACCCCATCAGTAGAATGTTGAGGTATGCACAATGTCCAAAATTAAACATTTCCCCAAATGAAATGTCTGACCACCAAAAAGAAGCATTCACCCATGCGAGCCCTTCAATATAATGTATGCACAGGTACCAGAATGAAAGATTTCCCTAAAACAACCGTCCAGTAACATTTCCTGGTATGTACAAGCACCAAAATGAAAAATTCAGAAATGAACACTGAATGTGCAAGTGGGAAATTGCATTACATTATCTGTTGAGTAGACATGCATCATATTCCTTTCTCTTTGCCTATACTCTGATATCAATTCTTGATAGGGAAGGTGATATCTGACCTGCAGTCCAAATAAAATCTTGGCCTCTTCCCATTCTGTTTCCTTTCCCTTTCTAGTTATTTGCTCCCAATACCTTGAAGTAGCTTCCCTTCTTGATGTGGAACCTCTTCGCTTGTTTTTCTGAGAGGTGGGCAGAATCCCACACACTCATGAGGAGAACATGCAAACTCTACACATGGAGGGTGACTGGACATCAGGATCAAACCTTGTACCTTGTGTCTGTGAGGTAAAGACCTTAGTAATAATGGATAACATAGCATAATTGATATTTTTTCCTTACAGCAGTACTAGAGCTCCTCTACCTACCAATCATAATTACGCCTATCTTCTGCTGTGTATCCAACCTGAAATTCTTCCTTCAAGTGTACATGTGCATGTACCACTGCTTTTTGCATTCTACACTTAAATGTATGCCATTACCTTTTATCTGTACTGGAGAGGCCATTTACATTTCAGGTTAGAATAGCTGCACTGTCTATAGTAACCAGTAAACATTACTACCACTAATAATGCTAGACATTTTTGCACATAATACTCCATCTGGCAGCTTAGATAAATACACGTGCAGTTAACGGGCAGGTAAACTTCTACATATTAGCATTTTTTCACTCCTTTTAGAATTTTGTGCTTTTTTTTCCAAATACAGTAGTGCACAACCTACAACACCCTTTCCTTTCTAAAACACACAAATAACACGATGCATAATTCAGACATTATGTTATATTGGATCTTGTCCTCTTGCAACTAATTAATCCAAGTAATGCACAAGCACAAGGGCACATGCACCGAAAGCAGGACACTGGATACCAAAACAGATTGTTCTCTTTATTTCCACAACAAAACGAAGATGCAAAAAAGTTGGTTAAGCGCTTTCATCTAGGATACTAGACTTAAGAAGTCTAGTATCCTAGATGAAAGCGCTTAACCAACTTTTTTGCATCTTCGTTTTGTTGTGGAAATAAAGAGAACAATCTGTTTTGGTATCCAGTGTCCTGCTTTCGGTGCATGTGCCCTTGTGCTTGTGCATTACTTGGATTATATTGGATCTTATTATATCATAAATATAACAGAAGTCAATTTAAAAGAAGCACGCGACCCTTCCACCTAAAACCTAACACCCCACCCACATGAGAACTCTCATAAGCTTTACCTACTTTGAGGTTATTCATGCTACAGCAAATTATTTCACCTGTGGTTATTATAAAACTAATGTTAATTTCTTTCCATCACCAGACATCTGCAAACATCTAGTAAAAAATTAAATATTTCACTAAAGTAAAAAGCAACAATAGTCTGCCCATAATCTAATGTTACACCTGTTTACTAAATGCTTTCTTATACTGCAGTTACCAAGGAAGTGCTTTTATTTAGAAACCAGTAATTTCCCTTCTTCCTATACTTTCATTTCCCCCTTTTCAGAAAGGTCCATGCCATTACCCTTTTAACTAAAATTGTTCTCTCGCTAGCAAGATAGATTAATTTTATGTTCATAGATTGGTACTAGGCTAACGGCTAGTGGGCCATTTTAAGCCTAGGCAATTATCCCATCAAAATAACTGTACCAATGACAGGTTTCTTTCCCACATATCTTGCCCAGACCACCAAAAATAGCCACTTATTGTCTGCAGTGCTGGAAAGTGTTTATTTATATATATATATATATATATATATATATATATATATATATATATATATATATATATACACACACACACACACACACACACACACACACACAGCAATGATTATTTTTACATAAAGTTTGATTATTTTTACATAAAGTTTGAATGCAGACATAAAATTCAAGAGAAACAGTGACTAAATGACACACACTGCAGTTTCTGACTTTACATCCTTCAGAAAATGCACGCTAAACACCAATGCTGTTATTCTAGCAACTTTAAGTTTATAATAGCAATATTTAAAATCTGTCCCTATTTTAGGGCATTCCCCCCATAACGTTAAGCTTTAGCCAGGTTTCATGCACTAAAGGTTACACTCGCCATAACTGAATTTCTCGACAGATGGCAGCCCTATTTCACGCATATATAGTTTATGTACTATGACTGCACTGTATTTCATGCGTATCTTAACTTGCAATTTCTCCAGTTATATATATTTAAACATATACATTTCTCAATGCAGTGACTGAAATCTTGAACATTTTTTTCTGTGGAGCTTTTCTCCCAGGGACTCCGCTGAAATGGGCTTTCATTCAGTCAGACTATCCTGGTTAATAAGTATTAATTAAATAAATCAATCTTGAAGTCTTACCCCATCTACACTCAATCTTACTATATTCACCTTTGTATAGAATATTTTTGTGCTGGAGGTCTTGCCTAAAGCGGTCAAAAGGACAGTCCACTTATTAGGTCAGCAAATGGTAATTATAAAAATAAACGGTGTGTGTGGCTTGTTACATCCCATCTACTGTGGTCCTCACTCAATACCTACGCCTGTCAATCATGACTATTAGGTAGGCAGTGCTAGAGGAGGGTTTACTACAGCTGTAGTACTTTGTTAACCCAGCCATAGTGGTACTGTCACCCAGCTATAATGATTTGTACTTTACTTACCCAGTTAGCAAGCAAGTGTCAAACATAACTTTCTATTGCTTTCATTAAATGGGCTTGTGTAACTTCTCTCAGAGTCAGAACAAATTTCATTAAAGCTGAGGCATGTTTCATCTTTAATCTACTGTTGTACACGTGTAGATATGTACGCATGGGGTGATAATGCATAACTACTCCCTTCAAATGCTCACGTTCGGACAATATCAATTCAGAATCTATAGTGGTAAATGCGTTTGGTTGTGAGCTGACATGAACAGTGTAAAATTATGTGTTTTTTTTTTTTTTTTTTTTTTAATACGATGTGATTTTCAGTAGCTTTAAATGTTTCTGCAGCAAATAACCACATGTCGATAACATGAAACGTAATCACAGTCAATCCAAAGAGTATATTATACGTAAGGAATGAATACAGGAAGACCAAAAAGAACTGTGGAAAATATTATCTGGCACAATTCTGCCGAGCTAGGACTTCCAGTGAACAACTCACCTCTACTCTGGGAAAGGACTCCATTGTAGCCTTACTTTGCTTATGTTGCAAGATCGTCGTAGTATCGCTATTATTCTATAGTCAAAAACCTGCATACACACACAGAAAAAGGAAAGGAGATTGCTTCTGCTAAACCTGCTATTTAATTAAAAAGATCAAAGAAAATTAAGATCGGGGGTGGAGGAGTTATGCCAGTGGCAGCTTGACATGGGTTAATCCAATTGGCTGCCACCGCTCGCTCCTTGCAATGCATAGAAAATCGGCTTACTAAGATTACTTGTATAAATAGCCGATTTACTCAAAAAAGTTAAATATGAACATCATGCAACTCCACAATGAAAAGTAAGTTGAGAAAGTACATGAACAAGTTCAGGTACTTTTTCAACTTATTTTTTCACAGTGGAGCTGAAATATGGCTATAAAGTTAGATGCGCTTGTGGAAGGGACTCGGCTGTAACTACATTTAATTTCTAGCTTCTCACAGCGTGCTCGGAGGTAAGCACATAGGTGCTGTGAGAAGGTACTCTGGGTAGAAGAAACAAAAAACTAAACATGTTTCTCCTGCTGCTTGGGATCCAGAGAGTGAGTGGCAGGCCTTTACTCGGAGTTTGTTTGATGCTTTGATGGCACTAAAACCTCCTCAAGGGGTTTCTGTGCCAGCTTCCCCTTGGGCCTCTACGCCCCTTAAAAGGCCCAGAGAACAGAACTCTTCTGAGGAAGAGTTTGCTGCTGATGAGGAATCCCTTGCTTACTCTTCCCATGTTCCTTTTACTTTGGACTATGGGTCAGTGGAAGAGGAATCTAATAGTGCTGATACTCATTTTTAAGAAATTTCCGTTGGGGACACGATCTCTAGGATGATGGAATTTTTTTAAATGGCATTTTGCTCACGTCTCTGAAATCCATAAGAAGTACTGTGAGTTGCTACAGATGGAATTTCCATAACCTTTTGCTGTTCCTCCTATTTTGGCTGTTTTGTTAGAGGCTTTTTCCAGTGCCTGTAAAGCTCACAGTTCTCTTCCCCCTGCTCTGAAGAATCCTGATAGGTTTTATGGGGTGCCTGAGATAAATGTTCTGCTGCTGCTGACCCCTCAGTGGTGTCTCTAGCCTCTGGCAAGCCTTCTCAATTGCTTCCTTCACCCAAGTTACTGCCTTCTGATATAGAACCATGGAAAGGCTAGGTAAGAAGGTTTACATCTCAGCTACCCTGGCTTTTAGGGCTATTAATTATCAGACCCATATGTCCAGGTATGTGTTGGGTATTCTTTCTCAGGCTTCTCAGGTTATTTCTGATCTTCTTAACTCTGAGGGTGAAACTTCTGCTCTTTCTTTGTTAGGGATTTCCTCTCATGTGGTGCAGTAGATGACTCTTCTAAGGCTGTTGCTTTTGGTTCGGTGATGAGTAGGTATTCTTGGCTTAGGCTTCAACCTTTACTTGATGGTATCAAGGCTAAGTTGATGGACTCTCCTCTTGGTAATAAACATTTGTTTGGGGAAGCAGCTGCAGGTTTGTTTAAGTCCCTACAGGATAAGAGGAAGTTGTTACAGAAACTCCAACATGTGTTTTCTCTCCTCTGCTTACATTTCAGAGAAACTACAACAATAATTTGAAGAAACACTAATTAGCACACAGAAGCAGCATTTTTTTAGGACAATGTACATAAAACTTTGAACTAGCATAAGCCGAGGTGCTAGTTCAGAGTTTTATGTACACTACCCCAAAAAGCCAGCCTTTGTTCACAGGAAATCTGTCCCCCCTACTAAGGGCAAAAAGAGTGGCAAGCAGGCTCCTTCTGCTAAGGCTACTCAGACTTCAGGGACTCTGATGTCTTCCTTTCATGATAAACCAGGTGCTGTATGTGTGTGCATCTCTTCCCAGCCACATTCCTCTTTCTGTTTGCCTGTCTCTTTCTCTTCCTGTTTGACTTCAGATTACTCTGGATTCTTGGGTTCTGCCAGGGGTATTTCATGATGTGGAAATCCAGTCCTCTCTTATAGATATTCCTCAACCTCCTCGGGAACAAATTACTTTTTCCCAGAGATTTTTTGAGGCCCTTTGACTCAGGGTACTATTCAAGAGGTACCTGTGTCCTAAAGGGGAGGGAGTTTTACTCCAGAATGTTTGTAATGCCTAGAAAAGAGAGTATTTGGAGACCAGTTCTTTTCTGAAGGTGCCAACCTTTTGGATATTGTCCCTTCAGATTCTGTTTCCTGTTCTGCTCCCTCACGCCTTTGTGGTGTCTCTGGGTCTCAAGGATGCTTATCGCCATATTCCAATCCATCCTTTTTTCAGGACGTTTTTGCATTTTTCTTTTGCTTCCTGGCATTTTTAGATGTTCATAGTGTTTCCCTGTTGCAGTCATTATTACACTTGGGTTATCCTGCTGGTAGGCTACCCGCAGTCGGTCGATTTCCAAAATCTTGGTCCGGCGTCGGTTGCTGTCGCTTCTTCCCTGATGTCAGTGCGCCAGGGGTATAAAAGATGCAACCGTCGCCATTTTCTTCAGTCTTTCTTGCTGTACGGTGCCCGAAGCAAAAGCAGTTCGCAAGTGCCAGTCGGCCGACTCCTGAGATTTTCGAAATTGAGTTTCAGAAACAAAGTCTTCAATAAAGCTAAGTACCCCATTGGGGAAACTTTTTTTTGCTCCAGACCAATGTCAATAAAAGTTAATAATTGTATTTCTTGTGGGAATCAAATACCTCATAAGGACTTTCACTCTTACTGTATTCCTTGCCTAGGCCCTGACCATGATGTTACCAGTTGTCAGTTTTGTGCTAGATTCAATAAACGCATTATTAAACGTCGGTTTGATTTTGCTTTACATTATTTTGGCCGAAGGTTTAATTACATAATGCCGTCGGAACAACCGATGACCAAAATCTATAAAAAACGCAAAGACTAAGAAAACGACAGGCATCCGAGGTCCAAAACCGATGACAAAGCCTCTTCTAGGCCAGACGCCGGTTCTCAGTGAGGCACTTTCGCAGCCCCTGACACCCGCTACCTCAGAGCCACAGGCCGTATCAGACAGCCACGTGGAGACACCGAGGCCTGTGGAAACTCAAGGTATTGGGCCTATGGAAACTATTCCCTCAGATGGGTCCAGAGCCGCTGAGCAGGCATCGGCTGCTGAGGGTGTTTTCAGACCTTCACAGCTTACAATTAAGCCCACTACAGCAGCCAAGTCAAAATCAAAAACACCATTAAAGACAAGGAAACAAGTACAGCATTCTCCTGAACAGTCATCCATGCCAAATAAACAGATGCTTAAAATGGCTGAAGACCTTATTACCTTAATCAGGGGGTCCCATCCCCCTCCTGACAAAAGGCCTAGGCAAGACACTGACTATGATTCCTCTGACCAGGTTTCTATTTCCTCTGATTCCTCTTCTGATCAGGGATATTCTCTCCCTTCCTATGAGGACTCTGATGCAGAAGAGTCTATACCTTCAGCCTCTCTACCTGTGGATTATTCTTTTGGGGAAACCCTGCACACCATGAGGGAGCATTTCCATTGGGAGAGCCAGGATTACTCAGAATCCAAGAAAAGGCTCAGAGACTTTCTTTTATTGCCTCAGCACAGGCCCCTGGCTGTTCCCCCTTTGCTTTATAGTGTTGATGATGTTTTCTCTGAATCCAGTCTGTCTCCTGATTCTTTACCCCCTGCACCAGTCAAGCCAGACAGGTACTACAGGGTCCCTGACTCTCATAAATTTCTTTACAAAAACCCTGCTGCAGATCCAGAAACAATTTCTCAGGATCCTAAAGGGGTTAAGGCTTCCACTGCTAACAATCCTGTCCCCTCGGATAAGGATTCCAGAGCTCTGGACAGATGGGGGAAAAAAGTTTACACTTCTGCAACTTTAGCTGTAAGGGCTTTAAATTGCCAGTTTCACATGCTTAAATATCAACAGTACCTCATGTCATTGTTAAAACAGAAAATGGTTTCAATCTCAGAAAGTCCTGACAGTAAGGAAATGCAGGATTTATTGCATGCAGCTGAACAAGTGGGAAAACATATTCTACAATGTGGTTTTGATTCATTAGAGGCTTCTTGTAGAGCCACAGTTACAGGCTCTGTTATTCGAAGGCATGCTTGGTTGAAAGAACAAAGTTTACCTGATCATGTTAAAGTAAAATTATTGGATGCTCCACTACAGCATGATACTTTGGTGTTAAGGCAGAAGAGGTGTTAAAGAAAATGGAGGATAAAGCAAAATCAATGCAGACAGTAAAGGATTTCTTACAGGTTCAACCACCTAGGTTTAGCAGAAACTGGCCTTCAAAAAATTGGTCCTTTCCGGTGTCAGACAGGCCACAAAGAGGCAGATACAGATGCCCAAGAGGCAGATCTCAGACCCAAGGCCCCTACAGACCTAAACAATGGGATGCTTCAGCCCCCAAAGGAGGGGAAGACAAATCACAACCTTATAGGAAACAGTCCCAATGACTTCCCTCTACAGATGCCAAGCACTTACCTTTTGGCAGCACCCCTAGGGGAAAAGCTAGCACTTTTCTCAAAAAATTGGCACATAATCATCACCCAGGACAAATGGGTACTGAATATTGTGTCTCAGGGTTACAGGTTCCACTTTCACATGCTTCCAAAATCAAAAGGTGTGCCGGACCTGCCACAAAACCAATGGGCAGAGGCGCAAAAGCAAATTGCTGCTCTCATGGACATGGGAGCTATTCAAAGAGTACCACAGCAAGATCAGGGGCAAAGATTTTACTCAAGACTTTTCTTAGTACCCAGAAAGGACAAAGCCTGGAGACCAATACTGGACCTGTCAATCTTAAATAATTTCCTGGATGTTCCAAAATTCAAAATGTTAACACTACAGCAACCTCTACCCATGCTGGGCAAGAAGGCTTGGCTAGTTACTTTGGACCTCAAGGAGGCATACCTGCATGTCCCAATCAGACAATCTTGCAGATGATACCTCAGATTCATAGCAGGCTCAATGCATTACCAATTCTCTGCACTGCCCTTTGGCTTATCTACTGCACCCAGGGTCTTCACAAAATGCCTGGCACCAGTAATTGCATTTTGCAGACAAAAAGGAATTCAAATAAATCCCTACTTGGACGACTGCCTTATTCAAGCAGAGAACAAGGACATTCTACTAAAGCATCTGGCATTTGTAAAAAGATTACTAATTTGCCTAGGGTACACAGTAAACGAAAATAAATCAAAACTAGTGCCCTCTCAAGAGATAATATTCCTGGGTGCAAGCTTAAATACAACTGCCCAGATGGCTTATCTCATGCCAGACAAACAAAGGCAGCTGACTCATTACTTTCAAATAATGGCAACAAAAACCCAGCTCCCTGCAAGAAAAATTCTGCAGGCCCTGGGCTTCATGGCGTCCTGCATTCTACTAATTCCATATGCAAGACTGCATATGAGGAAACTACAATAGTATCTAAAAAGTGTTTGGACTCAACATTGTCACAGCCTGGAGACGATCATAACTCTAATTCCCTGCCTACAACAGGAGTTTCGATGGTGGTCCCAGGCCTGTCACCACAACAAGTGACAGCCTTTCACCTTTCCCACAGCCAGGCAGACAATAACAATGGATGCATCGGATTATGCCTGGGGGGCACATATGGCAGGAAAATGTATTCAGGGCACGTAGCCCAAGGAACAAATGCATCTTCACATCAATTAGAAAGAGATGCTAGCTGTACAGAATGCCCTGACAGCTTTCAAGGACCTACTACATCCAGGACAACTACTAATAAAGACAGACAATACCACAGTTATGTGGTACATAAGCAAGGGGGCACACATTCCTACCCCCTATGCAGGCAAGCCATGACTTTGTGGAACACAGCACTGACCTTTCAAGTACACCTGCAGGCACAATTCCTGCCAGGAACAAAAAATAGACTGGCAGACGAACTAAGCATAAATCTCATGGACCCTCACAAATGGAAACTAAATCCACAGGTGTTCAGCATGATAACAAGGAAATGGGGACGCCCAGACATGGATCTTTTTGCCTTCCCTCACAATTGCCAACTACAGAAATTCTGCACAAGAACTTATCACTCTCAAGCATGGAAAGTGGATGCTCTGTCATTCAGCTGGAAAGCCCTGACAGTCTATGCCTTCCCTCCAATGCCTCTTCTTACCAAGGTGCTCCTAAAAGTCAGACAAGAAAGGCCAAAAATGATCCTGATTGCCCCAGACTGGCCACACCAGCACTGGTACCCAATTCTAAAGAGCTTGTCTTAAGGCCCAGCTTGGCCTTTACCTCACATTCCTCATCTTCTGACTCAACAAAACAATCAGATTCTGCACAATCAACTCAGAACCTTAAATCTGGCAGCATGGCAGATAATGCAGCCACTCAGACTGCACCTCTCTCTAAAGCTGTTATGGATGTCATTTTAGAAGCCAGGAGGCCCAGCACTAGGAAATCTTATGCAGAAAAATGGAAAAGATTCTGTGCTTGGAACCAGGCACAAGGGCTCGAACCACTTGTTCCAAATATACCTCAGATTTTACAATACCTAACTGAGATGCTGGACAAAGGCCTGTCTTTCTCATCAATTAAAATCCATGCCTATGCCATTTCAGCTCATTGCAATACGGAACCTCCTATTTTTTCACATCCTCTGCTAAGACAGTACCTCAGAGGGGCAAAAAACATAAGACCTCCAAGGAGAGCATCAGTACCAACTTGGGATCTCGATTTTGTTTTAGAAAAACTCACACTGCCTCCTTTTGAACCAGCCAGCACAGCTAATATAAAATTCTTATCATGGAAAACTACTCTGTTCCTAGCAATAACTTCAGCAAGAAGCGTCTCAGAGTTACAGGCATTAATGGCTGTGGAACCTTTCATCATTTTTCACCAGGACAGGGTTTCTCTTAGGACAAACCCAACATTCATACCAAAAGTGGTTTCCAATGTGGCCCTGAACCAAACCATTCATTTACCAACTTTCTACCAAATCCCCAGAACAAAGGGGAGAGACGTCTGCATGCTTTGGATATACACAGACAGCTACGATTCTACTTGGACAAAACAAAAGCTTTCAGAAAAACTGAGCAACTGTTTGTAGCCTATGCTGCAGGATCACAAGGAAAACCTATCACAAAGCAGACAATTTCAAAAATGGATAGGACACTGCATCCACTTCTGGTATGCACATGGCAACTCAGTGCCTAAGGACATTAGGCCACATTCTACCAGAGCAGCAGCCTTTCTCAGAGGAGTACCATCCAAAGACATTTTAGAAGCTGCAACCTGGAGCTCAGTGCACACTTTCACCAAGCACTACCACTTACCTCTCTACTCTAAATCCAGAGCAGGCTTTGCCACTGCAGTCATGCAGGGCCTGGTAGCCTCTGCAAATCCAACTTAGACCCAGCCGCCCAACCTCAGCTTTGGGATTCAACCCAAGTGTAATGACTGCAACAGTGAAACACGATGAACATAGTACAGTTGTGTACCTACCATAAATGTAGATGTTCGAGTGTATTCACTGTCGCAGTCCAGGTTACCCACCCACCATCCCCCTTTTCATTGCTGGGACTTTTCTGTACTTCTCAACTCTATACAACCTATGTGGTGTATTTGCTTGTAGATGAACGAAATGTTTATATTAGTACATGCATGCTTTTTGGCATAATTTTATTTTTCCAGCCTTCCTATCTGGGGGCACCTGACATCTGGTGCAAGAAAAACTGAAGAAAATGGCGTTGGTTGCATCTTTTATACTCCTGGCGCACTGACGGCAGGGAAGAAGCGAAAGCAACCGACGCCGGACCAAGACTTTGGAAATCGGGCTGACTGCGGGTAGCCTGCCAGCAGGATAACCCAAGTGTAATGACTGCAACAGTGAATACACTCGAACATCTACATTTATGGTAGGTACACAACTGTACTTTCTCTACTTTGCCCTTTGGCCTTTCTACTGTCTCAAGGATATTCACCAAGTGCCTCGCTCCTGTAATTGCTTTTGCAGGCTTCAGGGGATCCAAATATTTCCTTACTTGGGTGATCTGCTGATTCAGGCGTCTTCTCCAGAGATCCTTTTGCAAAGTCTTTCATTTTGCCATTTCTCTTCTTCAGAACCTGTGGTTCACAATAAACTTCAAAAAGTCTTCTCCGATTCCTTCTTAGGATCATGTCTTTCTGGGTTGCAGGATTCAGATGGTACCTATGCTGGCATCCCTGCCTTCTCCAAAGGCCTTAACTCTCATTTCCTTCTTTCAGACTCTTCTTTCTCTTACCTTCATTGCAGACAGGGAGTTTCTGAGAGCTCTGGGTTTCATGGCATCCACCATTCCTATGCTTCCTTTGGCCAACCTCCACATGAGAAATCTCCGCTGGTTTCTGAAGTCAGTGTGGCTACAACATTCACATCCTCTAGACTTTGCAGTTCCTCTTCTTCCCTGTCTCAAGAAGGAACTTCACTGTGGATCCAGAAGTTGTCTGTAAATCCAGTGCTCCCTTTTCATCACCCTCTTCCCTCTAAGAAATTGTCCACAGATGCTTCAGATGTGGGATAGGGAGCAGCTTTTGGCAAGGTTCAGGGGGTGTGGTCGCCCCTTTAGCAGAAGGAGCACATCAGTATCAATGAGATGACAGCTCTTCTGCTGGCCCTTCAGGCTTTTCATCCTCTTTTCTCCCCAGGACTTCACAAAGTATTTGCAGACAATACTACAGTGATGTGGTATATAAACAAACAGGCAGGAACAAAATCTTACCTTCTCTACCAGTTGGCACTTCTGGCATGGGATCTTGCTGTCCAGTATCAAGTGACTCTTGAGGCAGTTTACATCCCTTCAGGTCAAAACATTGTGTCAGACACTCTGAGCAGGTCCTTAACTCAATCCCATGAATGGATGCTTTCATGGGAATGTATTCTAGACGTTGTCCACCAGTGGGCTGTTCCTCAAGTAGATCTATTTGCCTCCCCTCTGAAGAGACAGCTTCCTCTATTTTGTGCCAGAATCCTATGTCCTCTGGTGTGGAAGATGGATACCCTCTCTTTTTCTTGGAAGGGGATGTTTCTTTACACATTTCCTCCCCTTCCTCTCATTTTAAAAGTAATGTTCAAAATTAACTGGATGCTCCCAAAATCTTGTTGGTGACTCCCTTTGGCCACAACAGCATTGGTTCCCTCTTCTGCATTTAGCCAAAGGCAGTCATCACAAGTTACTTCACAGGGTGGATCTACTCACACAAGACAAGGGATCTCTCGTGCATCCCCACCTGTCCACTCTTCAACTGACATTGTGGTGTTAGGATTTTGATTCCAGATAGACACCTTTTTTCTGAGGATGTGCTGAGGGTCCTGCAAGAGGCCAGGAAACCCACTACTAAGAAAAATTACTTATCCAAATGGAATAGGTTTTTGATTTGGTATCTGTCTTGTAACCTGGACCCACTTACTGTGGATGTCACTTTGGTCCTCTCTTATTTGTGTGAGTTGCTTAATGCTGGTTTGGCCTCTTCTATTAAGGCACACTTATCAGCTATCTCTGCTTGTCTGCCTTTACCTCTTCCTTTAGCTTCTAGATTTGAAGCTAAACAATTCCTTAAAGATGTCCTTCATATTAGACTTCCCAGAAAGCTTGTTCTTCCTCCCCGGGATCATAATTTTGTTTTGGAGAAGTTGACTCAGGCTGTCTTTGAGCCTGCTGTTTCATCTTCCTTGCAACATTGTTTTTGGAAGACTGTTCTTTTGTTAGCCCTTACTTCTACCAGATGGGTGTCTGAGCTTCAAACCCTTATGGCTTGTCCTCTTTTTTTGATATTTCATAAGGACAGGGTTTCCTTGTGGACTAATCCTTCTTTTATGCCCAAAGCAGTTAATGAGTTGTCACTTAATCAGTCTATTCATTTGCCTACTTTTTTCCCTCTCCGTAATCTATCAGTGAGAGGGTGCTGCATTATTTGGATGTGCATAGTCAACTCAGATTTTATTTGAATAAGACTAAGTCAGTTACAAAATCTAATCAGTTGCTTGTTTCTTTTCATCCTAGGCTCAAGGATTACCTGTATCCATGCAAAATTATTTCTTCTTGGATCTCAAAGGCTATCTTTGTTATACTTTTCATGGTAAGAGTCTTCCTTCTTCTGGAAAGGCTCATTCTTCTTCTGGTGCTTTTTTCATGGAGTTGGATACTAATTCTATTCTTGAAGCAGCTACCTGGACTTCTGTGCATACTTTTACCAAGCACTGCAAGTTTGATGGAATTTCTAGAGCTAGAGTTGGTTTTGCTATGTCTGTTCTTGAATTTCTAGAGGGCTGTACTGGTCCTTCCTCCTTCCAAGTTTCATCTTAAACTTTGGCAGTCTCACAAGTGTAAAGAATATTGCAACCAGTTAATGGAAGGATATAGTACAGTTGTGTAAAATCTTGCCATAACAGTATATGTCCTTTCTTCACTGTTGCAATATTCATTCCCTCATCGATTTCTTTCCTGGATGTACTGGTTACCTCTTGGGTTTTCTTGGACTGGTGCAATCAGTTCTGAGGATGGTACATCTGACTGTCACCTTTATGCCCTACGCTATGCTGGGAGCATATGTGTGACGTTCAGTGTACCTTAAAGCAACAGTAGGCTTTTTGCATACTGGATGGACTTCATGGTCACCATGGATGTAGCAGTCCTGATGTCGGGGAGGGGACATTGCTTAGGGCAGATGGTCTGTAGGGTATGCACCCAGCAAGAGGCCTTACTACACTGTCGACATCATAAAAATGCAAGCAGTTGTTCTTGTGCTACAGGCTTTTAAAATACCATCTTTCACAGAGTACTATTTGCCACACACTCTTGACAAGGTGTCATTTCTGTGATATATTGAAATCAGTGAAAACTAGGTCTTACCCCCTTTGTCAGGAAGTCATAAGGTTCTGGGAATAGGTGGTCACCTCAGAACATTTCATTGTAGTAATGCACATTCCTTCTGTCATTAGCCAATAGGCGCAGCAGATGTCTTTTGATACCACACAAGTAGTTACTAAGGCTGTCAAGAGCAGCATGATTTTCTGTCTTTGGGGAAAGCCGTGCTGTGATCTGTTTTCCTCCCCATGTCATAGTAAGTACAGCAGTTTCTTCTTCATCCTTTTACAGTGTCCGAGCACCTGGATGCTCTATTCCACCAGTGACCAGCAGGGCTGTTATATGCCTTTTCCCTTGATAGTGAGAGTTCTTCATAAAGCCAAGTTGTGCATAGTCAAGGTCATTCTCATAGCTCATTTTGGCCCCGACAAGTATGGTTACATCTTCTGTACCTTATTTAATTCAAAAGCCCCTGATTCTGGGGCCTTTCTTCTTACCAATCCATCAAACATTATCTGGATGTGCATTCCTTAAAGTTAACTGTAGTATTTCTGTCCATGTCTAGTAGTGGCTGGGATCCTACTTAACCTTCCAAAGGCAGATTCAGGTTCAGATCATAACAGCACCTCAGAAACTCTCAACTAGGAAAATATGTAAAGACAAATGGAACAAATTCTCCTTGTAGGGTACTCAGGAAGGTATAAATTCCTTTATAGCTCTCCTTGTAGGCTACTCAGGAAGGTATAAATCCCTTTATAGCACCCATGCCTTCTATCCTTCAGTTTTTAGCTGAAATTTTTGATAAGGATTCTTAAATTTCTCCACTTTACAAGTACTCATCACATACATTTCCAACTCTTGTCAGGGTTTTACTTCTCTGGCAGCAAAAAACAGTTTGTAAGGCTTTACTTAGCGGGACTTTACTGCTGAGACCTTCCCATAAAGATCCTGTTCCTCCATGGGATCTCAGTTTTATCCTGGAAATAACATGTTCTCCCTTTGAACCAGCAAACACAGAAGAAAAACAAGTATGCATCCATAGGTTCATAGGTTCATACTAGGCTATCTGCCCTAGGGCATTTATAAGCCTAGCCAGAGTGTGTTTGGCTTTCGCCACCCATTTTAAATTAATTTTGCTATGCCCTTTTTCGAGGTTAGTATACTGTGCCTCTGTCTAACAGTGACACAGAAGTGATAGCCGGGGTAAACCTACGATCTCCCATCCACTCATCAAGATTCCTCTTGAAGAGAGTCAATGAGGGACTCTGCCTTACCTGGACTGAGATTTTATTCCAGAGTGAAGGGAGCCTCTGGGTTATGAATCTGTCCCTCCAGCATGTCCTATTTATTTCAGTGCTGAGGTTCAAGTCTCTCGAGCGCATAGCTCGATGGGATTTGGATTTTCTGAGGTGCAGCATGTCCATTAATTCCGGGTTGGACATGGCTTTATACGTCAGGCACAGATCGCCTCTGAGCAGGCGGTATGCCACTGAGTAGAGCTGGAGTTTCTTTAACCGGGCAGCATATGGCATCTGTTTGAGCCCTTTGATCCTCCTGGTGAGGTACTTTTGGGGTCTTTCCAGTTGCTGTAGGTGTCTGGTAAGGTACATCCCAAAAGGGGCATTGTACTCAGTTATGGGCCTGATGAGGGATGAGTAAAGAGGCACGATGACCTCCCCTGATCTAGATGTGAATCCCTTCATGATTAGGTGGGCTATATAAAATGTTTTTCTAACCACTTTGGCCACGTGGTTGTCAAATGAGAGATTGCTATCAACTTGGGTCCCCAGGTCCCTAATTACTTCTTCTGTACTTAATGGATTACCACATATGTGGTAATTTGTTGGCCTTTGTTTTTGCCAAAGGGGATGACTATGCACTTTTTGGCGTTTAGCTTGAGGCCATGGCTCTGGCACCAGTTGTCTGTTTCTTTGAGGCCCTTTTGGAGGATGCTTGTGTCAGCTGGAGAGTCGATTATGGCGCCCAGTTTGCAGTCATCTGCGAACTTGGTCAGCCACAGTCCTTCCGTGTTAGCCTGTATCCCCGAGAAATATATACCGAACAAGAGAGGTCCCAGGACTGAGCCTTGTGGGACGCCACTTGTAACTGGTTTGGAGTCTGACATGGCTCCAGCAATTCTAACCATGTGGGTTCTGTCCTTGTGCCAGTTTGCAACCCATCTAGTGACATAGGGGTTTATATTTAAGCTGGTGAGCTTATCTATAATGCCCAAGTGGGGTATTGTATCGAAGGCTTTTGCAAGGTCCAGGTAGGCTGTGTGGACCACCTTCCCCTCGTCAATGGCCTTGGTGACTGTTTCAAAGAAATCGACCAGGTTTAAGAGGCAAGATCTGCCCTTAACACAGCCGAACTGGGTAGGATCCAGTGTCTGTAGGACCCCAATATCTTTATTTATGAGGTCCATGATGATCCTTTCCATAGCTTTGCAGACCAAGCTAGTCAGGTTTATGGGGCGATGGTTTCCAGGATCCGTTGAGGCACCACCTTTGTGGAGAGGGACCACTGTTGCTGTACGCCACTCTTTGGGTACATATCCTGTAGTAAGGCTGAGACTGAACAGTAGTTCTATGTTTGGGTTTAGCTCTTCTTGATGTTCATGTAGGACGCAGCCCGGGACACCGTCTCGTCCCATTGATGCTGTGTTTTTTGCTTTGGAGAGGGCGGCTCTTACCTGAGCATCTGAGATGTCAGGGGGGCAGCACTCTGCTGGGATAGATATTTGCCCTTTAGGTGGGGGGGGGGAGAAGTTTGCGCTGAACCTGTCAGCTAGGATGTTGGCAATGTCTGTGGGTTCGGTGTATTTTTTTGTCATTTTGGACTAATTCTGAGCATATATGGGAATTCCCACCCAGGTTCCTAACATAACTAAAGAAAGCCTTGTGATTATCCTTAGTGTCCTGTGCAATTTTTCTCTCGAAGCTGGCCTTAGACGATTTTATGAGTGCCCGTAGTTTTTTGCTAATACTGATCAGAGATTCCTTCCCTTTTTGGGATTTTGCTCTATCATGTAGTAGCTTCCTCCTTCTATCCTTGAAAAACATTTATTTTAATAGCGATTACTTCAGCTAGGAGAGTTTTCAAACTACAGGCCCTGTCTTGCTATCCATCATATCTAACATTTCATATGGATGCAGTCTTATTCGTACAAATCCGGCATTCATGCCTACTGGAGTGTCAGAGTTGAATCTGATCGGTCGGTTAATCTATCAGTTTTCTTTCCAGAATATTCCAATGAGGTGAATTTAAGATGCATTGCCTAGATTTTTACAAGCAAGTTAAGATTTTACTTATTTCAAACTAATGCCTGCAGGAAGAATAGCCAGCATGTCATGTTATCTCCAGAATTACCTTAATCAGGTGGCTGTGTGACTTTATTAACTACTGCTATTTATTTAGTAATAAGACAGTTCCAGTTAAACCAAAAAGTCATTCTGCTAAGTCCATGGGTACTTCTCAGCCTTTGTTTTTTTTTTTTTTAGAGTCTATCTTTAGATGATTTTTATGCTGCTGCCACTTGGGCTTCTCTCCAGTACCGTGTAATTTGGGTATAATCTCAAGATCTAGGTGTTCTTCTGGAGCCTCCATACTTTGAGTGTCTGTCATGTTTCCACCCAAGACATATACATGGCTTCATTTGTCATGCCTATTGAAGTGGATGGGCTAAATCATTTGAAATATATGAATGATATCCTTACAATAACAATAGATCTTCATGGTCCATATGTTTTCATTTCAACATTCATCCTTCCTCCATCAGATCTAGCTTGTCCTCTTTATATAAGTCATCAACAATCCTCAGGCTGTACTACAGAGTGGGACATACCATCCTTTAGTGTAAGATATGTTTTCTGTGGTTTTGTATTTCACCTCTGTAGCTTCAGCAGACAGACTAGAAAATTGACAGGTGAGGAGCAGTTTGGGAATTGGGGGGAGGAGCTTGAGCTATAGAAAACCCTCTGGAGCCAAATTGCTACCATTTATGGAGACCAGTCCTGCCTGCAGAGTGGACAGACATAGATCATGAGGAGCTGTAATTGTGATAAGTACATAACTTTCACTTTTCATTCAACTATGACAAAGTCTCCTGCTGTTCTGTAGTTAAGTAAAATGATTTCTTCCATGTCTTTATTCACTCAAACCAACAAAATGATAAGTTTGTCACACTGACTTCTTATAGAGTACCAATGACGTATGTGGAACCATTACTGATGGAAAATATTTGAAGATTTCTGTGCATTTTTAAACTAACATAGTGACACATTTAGTTTTCCTTTTGAATTGCATTTCTTAATATTTGACTTTGTATGTTAAACACACAAGTTTTTAATTAGGCAGAATTTTATGTCTTGCAGAATTCATAGATTTTGAAAAAAAGCCTGACCCTATTCCCACAAGTGCAGTCCCAGTGGAGAATACACAACCTGTGTCATCATCCTCTCCTCCTACCTCTGTAGGTAATGGTAAGTAACTTTGGGAATGGCTCTCATAGCAATAAGGTTACAACCACTCGTAATTTTTACAATACAGTCCTTATTTGGGCAATTGTGTCCTGGAAAAATGACACGTAAAATTGCAGACATTCGGTTGTGATTTTAGCTTAAGAACTATATTCTAACTTTCTTGTAATTATTGCATTATTGCAGAATACTGACTGTGTCAGAAAACATCCTAATGCGATATAAAACAGTACTACAGCAAACGTTTGCAATTGAACCTTTATGTATTGACTAAAGTGAAACCCATTTATGTGCAGTTATTATGGGTGTAATTTGTCCTGCAAAATCTCCTGCCTTTTTTTTTTTATTTTTTAGAGTGGCTCCTTTTAGAGGCATGAACATTTGGGAACCTTTATTGAAACAGGGCATATAAATCTCTTCTGCTAATCTTTTCAGAATGTAGACATTATGACTAATGCATGAATGTGTTGCTGGAATAATTTTAGTGCTTTAGGTATATTCAACATTTGTTTACTGGGAAAGTTCGACTTGGAACGAGGTAATTTTCAGCAGAAGCCCGGGAAGAAACTCTCCAGTCACATTGTTGAAATGTGGCAAAAAACCTTAGCACCCAGAGAAAACCCACTTGAAAACGGGGAGGACATGCAGACTCCGCACAGAAGGCATCCCAGCCGAGAATTGAACCGGAGAACCTCTTGCTGTGAGGGGACAATGCTAACTGTGGCACCACTGCCCTGTATAGGGCTTAAAATCTATACATTTTGTGAACTTCGATACTTCAGGAGATGCTGTTGTATTTTGCTGAATTTTCAGAAGTAATTTTAGATCTGCCTGCATTTCTCAGGTGAAGTTAATGGCAAAGTCAAAGAAATGACGGAAAATCTTTACAATGATGGCAGCTTTTAAAGATCTTAGAATACTCAAGAGTCTACTTCTAGGATTATACGTAACAAAGTGTATAACGTCCGTTATGGACTCATAGGTATTTTTTTTAAACTTTGTATACATTGATCCTCCTCATCAAGAATCATTCCAACAGTATGTCATGGTATCTGAGTTTTACCCACTGTGTATATCTTTACCTAGCCTTGCTTCAGTCCTTATGATTGTATTCCTTCCAACAGTAGTTGGTGCACAAGTGTGCTGTATAAATTTTGCTTTGTAGATAACTTTCTTCAGTTTTTGTCACTGCTTGGAGTGCTTCACTTCCATAACTTTATGAAGTGGCTCATGCTTGTGGACTATTTTCCAAAAGACAGTTTTCAAGACGAATACTGATAAAATATTTTTCATAGTAGTAGGCTAAATTCTTTTTTCCTTTTATTTATTGTTTAAAACTTTGTTCTTGCTTTTGAAGAATGGATTTCTGGGAGTCTGATAGAAAACAGGAGAAAATGGGTAAGTTGGTGACAATTATTAAAAGGGAAGAGCCAAAGAAGGTTGGAAGAGGTTTAAGGAGTGCAGATCTACTTATTCTATTTAATTTTATTAGGAAGGTAGTGTAATTCACATGCTTTCCAGAAATAAGAATATGATGTATTATTATAAAATATCAAAATGTTCCTCGCTGTACTCTGTGCTGCCAGAATGAACAACCTTAACTCATTAAAGCCTAGTGACACCTCCAGGTGTTTTCAAGTTACATCCTGCTGACGCCTGTAGGCATCTAATATTGCCTAGTCATGTTTTCACTAACAAGTCCAAAACCATGATGCATACAAGATATTTAAAGATTCCATCTTAAATGTTACACGGTGGAGAATATAGCAACACTAATAGTTGGCCTCTGTGTAGTGCAGCTAAAAAGAGATTCATTGTTGTTCTTATAATATGCATTTACATTGTCATAAATACATACTTGCAAATATTTCAGGCACGACAATAATGCCCATTTAGCCTACTCATATACAAAAACAGTTATTCACTGTTTAAATGTCCAGGCTGTTCTCAAAAGTTTCTAAACTAGTGCTTGCTTTAATGTAATTTGGTAGTCTGTTCTATGCATCAGCTTGTCTCTCGGGCAACCAATTAGTACACCTCTCATTCCTATATAATCTTCTACATTGGCTGTCTGATGATTCTCTTCTACTTTTTAATAACCCCAAACATTCCCAGAGGTAGTTGTCTCTAAATGCCCTATATACCAGAATAAGGTCTCCTTTTAAATGTCAGTATGAGACACTGTACAAGTTCAGACACTTTAGTCTTTCAAAATGATATCCTTGGTGTATTTCCACTGCATTCTTTCCAATTTACACATGCTTGTTTTTGAGGCTTTCATGTTATTATTTGGGTGGAGCAGTGGTGCAGCACTTGTTCCCTCACAGCAAGAGGTTCTCCTGTTTGATTCTCGGCTGGGGTGCCTTCTGTGCAGAGTCTGCATGTCCTCCTGTGTTCACATGGGTTTCCTCTGGGTACTCCAGTTTCCTCCCAGATTCAAAATACATGCGTCTAGACTGTTTCTCTCTGGACCTTTGTTGAAAATAGGCTCTGTCCTAGTCACATTTTGCCGGTCAACAAATGTTAAATAAATTCCATACTCAAGTTTGGGTCTGATGTAACCAACCCACAATGATTTCATCATGTCTGATTTTCTAAATTTTCTAAATCTTATTATACAACTTGTAGTTCTAAAACTGTCATTAACCAATTAATTGATATGACTAGAAAAACCCAAAGCTGAGTACTACCCATATACCCAGGCCCTTAAATGAATCTACAGATGTGATGTCGTTCAATCTCGCCATTTGTTCTTGCACGTGGGTTTGGAGCCGATCCATATGCTCCGAGTCGGCCGCTTTCCAAGCTCTAGATCTCTGAGAAGCTTGAGACACAGTCACTATCCCATGATGTTCTGCTGCCAAACCCCAGATCTAGTTTGCCACTGCAACGGATAGCACGATCTTCAGAGGAAGCTCGGGCCAGTATATTTTTTCTTATATATTTGGATATTTAGACTTATAATAACTATCAGGGATCTGATACTTAGTGAGGCTTCACATATTCCTTTTCTTTTTTGTGGTTTAGAGTAGGTATCTAAGCTTGCATTTTGTCCTTTAATTCTGAGCGGTTTGCTCCTAAGCCTTTAGCCTTCTTGATTTACTCTACTTGACAGGGCTCTGTCAAATTTAATACCCTATCCCTTTATATTCTGTAATCCCTGTATTGAGCATTTATTTTTTCTATAGTTATTGCATTTCAGGGATCTGAACTTTCTAAGCTGTTTTTGTGGTGTTATTACGACTGATTGGACAATTTTCATAATGTCATAGAAGCAAAAATCTGGGTTTAAAAAGTGTGACTGTGGACAAAAGATGTCCATCACGGATAATCATATTTCTTGTGTTTATTGTTTGGGCCCGCTACATTTACAGGAGGATTGCTCTATCTGCCATTCCTTCAGTGGCAGGGTGTTATTAGAGAGGAGAAGGAAATTGGTAGATAGAGGACTGTTGAAATCGGACTTCCAGGATACATTGGATAAGACTGACCAGACCTCCAAGTCCTCGAAGGGGTCAAAATCGTCTAAGGTGTCTTCATAGCACAAGTCTTCGGCTCCAAGCACCTCTGGCAAGACTCGGTCGCCGACTCCACAGCCTTCAGAGCTGTGCACTGAGATCTTACTTTGGAGCCAAGTCATTGTGTTGGAACCGGTGTCGGAGGTTTTGAAGTCTCCGATCCTTAAGTCGGTGGCTTCTTCGGCTCCTTCAACCCGTTCTTCCGGAGCCCTTTCTGACATCGATGTGGACCGAGTGGTACAGAGACTTTTGGTGAACCCGACCCTAGCCAAATTGCTTGCAGCTTCGACCTAGTTGGCTTCGAAGCCTACGACCCCCTCCTTCCACGAGTTCTGCTCCTCCTCTGAGGCCAGTTGAGCCTTCGGAGCTGGAAAGGGAGGATCCGATAGTGGCGGAACCCTCGGAGCCGAGGCCTGTTCCAGTGCTCTCGGCTCCTTCAACCTTGACTTCTTCGGTTCCGATCGAAGAGTCTCGGATCTGACACTGTCTCGCTGGTTCTGAGGGGGGGAGTCGAACCGATGCTTTGGTTCCGACTCTCCCTCATGGGGCTTCAGTGCAGATTAACTCGGTTCCGTCCTCTGGTTCGGAGCCCGTGGTCTCTGCCCCTGGGAGGCTGCCATCTTCTTTGGAACCGGTGGACTCCTCGGGTCGGGAAACCGGTGCCTTCGATGCCATGAGGAAGGCCATGTCTGCTAACACCCTTATTTCTTCGGATCCTTCCTCTTCCTCCCCTAAAGGGCCGTGCTCTGTCTCTGCACCACAGGTTCCCACTAAGCGTCGAGACCCTGAGCCTCAGATAACCCCATTGGGTGACCCCTGCTTGACTGAGACTTCACCAGATGCCCCCACTGATGAAGTCCCCAGGAAAAGACTGTGTAAGAGGAGGCATTTAGATTTCCCCCAGGAATCCTTAGCATCAGACACTGACTTGGAGGAATCAGAAGGGTCCCCACGGTCCTCCTCTGAGGATGTCTCTTTTGCAGACATCCTTGAAATACTAAGGCAAGAGGGGTGACTGGTAGTCCCTTACCCCTACTGAGGATGAGTCGGTGCTCCTGAAGGCCTTTGGGTCTCAACCCTCCACCTCCTGGGTTACTCCGCCTTTCGATGAATTAATGGACTTGATCGCTCGAAAGGTGTGGGAGTCTCCTGATTCTATGGAACCGGTCCCTCGGAGGCCCAACAAATTTATCACCTGCCTTCAGGATAACCCCTTTCTTACAAAAGGAGTTCCCGTTGATGCCATGGTGGTGGCGGCGGCCATCAAGAAAGAGATGCCAGAGACCTCTTCCTCTGTCCATCCTCCTAATAGAGATTCCAGGACGATGGACAGATATGGGAAACGCACCTTTAGCTCTGCGACATTTGCAATGAGATCACTTAGCTATTTAACCCATTTTACCCGTCTTCAACGAGATCTCCTAAAAGAGCTTGAAGATACTCTACAGGGCAACACAGGTGATGCCGTCTCCCAGAAAGTGACGGCACAGCTTAACACCCTTAATTCCATTATAAACTCGTCCATGAGGCTCATTTCTTATGCAGCCGAGGGATCGAGCCAGGCAGCCGGTTCAGCGATAGCTCTGCGGAGACAATCCTGGGTGTGCTTATGCTCCTTTGCAGAAGCCTTCAAGTCTTTCTTTGTAAATACCCCATTTGATGGCTCTTCCTTGTTTGGGCCCAAAGTCAAGGAGATGCTCACTAGGTGTGAGCAGGAAGGAAGGACTCTATCTGCCGTAGGAGTCCGTTTTTCCACCCCCACTAGACCATACCCCAAAGGGCAGAAAGGTGGAAAAATGTGGTTTTGAAAGTCCCAAGGAGCTTTCCAGAACACACGTAGTGAAACCCCCTCCAGGGGCAGAGGAGGGGGATATAATGGTAGACGCCGCCCAGGTGGCAGAGGGGGTCCGCAGAACCAGGGTGACAGGGAGCAGTTCCCTGGCAAACCCTATCAGCGCTCCTGAGAGGAGGCCCGACCGTCCTTCTCTGGAGGCAGTCGGGGGTTGCTTAGCTTTATACCCAGATGCCTGGCTAGGAATTACATCAGATTCCTGGGTAAAAAGCATAATCACCAGAGGCTACATCATTCCCTTTTCAGAATTCCCTTCCATTCGGACAAGAATCCCAGATGTTCCACCCAGTCTGCGGAATCTAGCAGTCGTAGAAATTCAGAGGCTGCTGGAAAAAGAGTCATCCAGCCAGTCCCGGCAGACCAAATAGGATCCGGAACTTACTCTAGGTTCTTTTTAGTTCCAAAGAAAACAGGGGACTGGAGGCCCATCTTAGACCTCAGCAAACTCAACTCCTTTGTCAAAAAGGAAAAGTTCCGGATGGTCACGCTTCAGTTGATAATCCCGTTTCTCGAAATGGGCGATTGGATGTGCTCGATAGATCTCAAGGATGCGTATTACCACATAAAAATGGCCAGGCCATCCAGAGATCACTTGTGTTTCCGGCTGGGGGCCAGTCACTACCAATTTCAAGCTCTACCCTTTGGTTTCACCACAGCCCCCAGAGTGTTCACCAAATGCATGGCAGTTGTCACGGCTCACCTGAGATGTTTAGGATTCCGGGTGTTTCCATATCTCAACGACTGGCTCCTCACCGCCACCACCAGGCATCAACTGATTCACGCCAGGGATTACACTGTCAGCCTGTACTCCCAGTTGGGCATAACCTTAAATTTCACAAAATCTGCTTTGTCGCCATTGCAGCATATTTCCTTTATAGGAGCAGATCTAGACACCACCACTGCCCTGGTCAGATTGACTCAAGAACGAGTAATCTCTTTACGAAACCAAGTATCCCTTTTGTTGATGGAAAAGAAAGTCCCTGCATTCCAAGTTCTGAAGCTGTTAAACACCATGGCAGCGACTCTCATAGTGGTTCTTCTGGGGCGCATGCACATGAGGATACTCCAATGGTTACTCTTCACACAGTGGTCTTATCAACAACTTCCAGTGTCACACAAGATTCTACTGACAAGTACTTGCAAAAAGGACCTCCTCTGGTGGTTGAACAGCCACCAAGTTGCTGTAGGTCATCTGTTTGTACTCCCCCCTCCCACAGCCAAAGTGACCACGGATGCTTCCCTGATAGGGTGGGGGGCTGTGTCAGGGAAGAACTGTCCAAGGTACTTGGTCAGAGATGGAATCCAGTTTGCACATCAGTGTCCTGGAGTTGAGACCGATGTTCCTAGCGTTGCAACACTTTCACGACTCTCTACCTCAGGAGACGATTGCAATACAGACAGACAACATTCAAAAAAAAGAGATTTATTAGACCACAAACAAAAACTGAATTGACCTAGGTTTCGTCTTCACAATAAGACTTCTTCAGAATACTAAACCAAATCAAAGCCACACTTTTATATAATTACAAAAACACGCCCCCTGAACCAATTCAATTAATCAATCATTTAAAACATTCCTTTTCCTATTTTTTATATATAAAAAACATATATGCACAAAATAATTTTTTACATGTTATATATATATATATATATATATATATATATAAATGAATTTATATATGTAAAAATATATAAATGTGCAAAAACATATATACCTATATATTAAAAATGCAAAAAAATTGAAAAACAAAAATAAAAATAATAAACTGATGTTAGAAATGTATTTATAAATACAATCAAGTCTGATCATTCCCCATAATATGTTTAAGCCTAAGTATAGGCTTTATAGAACAATAATCATTAAGACCAGGATAATTTTGTGCATCAAATTTAATTTGCCACCTGAGTTCACATAGATCCAAATGGACATCTAAAGTTTTCCCTTGTAGATCATATTTGATTTGTTGTAACACACAAAACCTAAACTCATGTGTGGAATTGCTAGCAACATGCCTAGCTAAAGCATTCGTTGATTTTTTGTTTTTCAATTTTTTGCATTTTTAATATATAGGTATATATGTTTTTGCACATTTATATATTTTTTTTATATATATAAATTCATATATATAACATGTAAAAAAATTATTTTGTGCATATATGTTTTATATATATATATATATATATATATATATATATATATATATATATATATACATACATATATATAAAAAAATAGGAAAAGGAATGTTTTAAACGATTGATTAATTGAATTGGTTCAGGGGGTGTGTTTTTGTAATTATATATAAAGTGTGGCTTTGATTTGGTTTAGTATTCTGAAGAAGTCTTACTGTGAAGACGAAACCTAGGTCAATTCAGTTTTTGTTTGTGGTCTAATAAATCTCTTTTTTTTGGCTTTGGACTACATCTCTCTTTGGAATTATTGTTTTTTTGGTTCCTGGTTGGTCTTATACAGACAGACAACATGTCGGTAGTCTGGTACGTCAACAAGCAAGGGGGAACCAGATCTTACCCCTTATGCCGAGAGGCCCTGAGAATTTGGCAGTGGGCTGTATCCACCGGGCGCTTCCTGATAGCAATGCACATCCCGAGGTTATCCAAAGTGATAGCGGACAAATTGAGCAGAGCCATCCTATTGCCTCACGAGTGGTCCCTCAAAGAATGAGTGACAGAAAGGATATTCTACAAATGGGGCCAGCCTTGCTGCAACCTTTTTGCATCCCCAATGAATGCCAAATGCAGAAGCTACTTTGCCCTGTACCCTCCACCGGGGGACATCCCAAGGGATGCACTCATACACAATTGGCCCTTGGGTCTCCTATATGCCTTTCCTCCATCCCCAAATTTTTACAGCAAGCCAAAAGCCGAGGAAGGACTGTTATTCTGATAGCCCCGTTTTGGGCTCGGCAGATATGGTTCCCCTTCCTTCAACAATACCAAGTGGAAGAACCTTAGGTTCTGGACCCATTGCCAGACCTTCTGACTCATTCGTCGGGACTTCTTCATCCCTCTCTTGAATCCCTCAAACTGACAGCTTGGCTGCTCCAGTTCCCAACCTAGCCAGGTCTCATGATTTGTCTCCCGCGGTTCAGCATATTCTGGTTTCCTTGCATAAAGTCTCCACCAGGAAACTATATAACAGCAAATGGAAATGATTTGGTCATTGGGCTTCTCAACATGGTATTGATCCCTTTATCGCCCCTATTCATAGCATTCTGGAATTTTTGACTTCACTTTTACACGGTGGTGCGGCAGCCGCTACTATAAGGGTTCAATTGGCTGCGATATCTTAACTTCCATGTGGGATGCGAAGGTTCTAACATTATGTCTCACAGATTATGTAAAGCCTGTTTGAAAGGGACTCATCACCTTTGACCCCATTTCAGACATCCGATTACTCCCTGGGAATCTAAATTTGGTGCTGTCTCAACTCATGCTTCCCCCTTTTGAGTCCGCATCTTCTTGTCCATTGAAGTTCCTTTCTTGGAAGACACTTTTCTTAGTGGCCATTACTTCGGTGCGTAGAGATGTTCTTCGTCTTCCATTGCTGCAGTCCTGACTATTGGGTATATCCCGCGCCCCGCCCGCCATACCAGAGAGAGTATTGACGCGGTCAGGCGCGCGCGGGACTGACGCCAGTACGCCAGGTATCTATGCATGATGACCGACCTGTCATATCTTTTTGCCGCATGGTCCGATGCAGAAGCAGTTTTGAAATATTTAGTTTCAGACCGAAACAGAGTTGGCGAACATTTTAGTTTTTCTTGCCTCAGTATTTTACCGGATGTCAGAAAAAGTGAATAACTGTATTTCTTGTGGGAAACAGATACCTCATAGGGATTATCATACCTTGTGTATACCTTGTTTAGGGCCTGGAGGTTAGACTGTGCCAGGTTAGTGTTTAAATGCAGGATAAAACAGTGAAGCCTAGGGTTGAGGAACCGCAGTCCCGACGGTTCTTTAGAAGGCTCAGTGGAGCCGGAGGTTTTGCCAGGAGTTTCCATGGAGTCCCAGGCAGAAACTATACTCTTGCAGGATGTGCCTTCTCAGGAGGTAGGCCAGGCTGAGGGGCTTCTCAGGTGACTGTTCTTCCCTCTCTTCCCAAGGTAGTTAGGGCCTCTCCTTCTGTTGCCAAAACTTCTTTGAGAGGTAGGCCTACTTCAGCTTCAGTGGGGGCTTCTCCTAGCATTTCAGGTTCTGTACCTAAGAAACATATGCTTAAAATGGCAGAAGATTTGATTACTATGATTAGGGGTTCGATAAGAGGCCTAGGGTGGAACCGAGTTTGATAGGTTGGAACAGTGTTCAGAGCCTTCAGGATCTTCTGTGGAAGAGTTGGAGGAGTATCCTACCTATGGTGATTCTGATGTGGATGATTTCCACCTGAGGATTTCTCATTTTCAGAGACTTTGCATTCCATGAGGGAGCATTTTAAATGGGAAGGCCAGGATTACTCTGACTCCAGGAAAAGGCTTAGGAGTTCTTGTTTTACCCCAGCATAGGCCTTTAGCTATTCCTCCTGTGTTGAATGTGGTGGAAGATGTTTTTGCAGAGGCTTCCCTGAACCCTGACTCTTTGCCTCCTGCTCCTGTTAAGCCTGATAGGTATTATAGCTCATAAATATTTGTTTAAGAGTCCTAGACCCAGAAACTATTTCTCAAGGGCCTAAGGGTGTAAAGGCTTCTGTAGTTAAAAATCCTGTCCCCACTGATAAAGAGGCAAGGGCTTTGGATAGGTGGGGAAAGAAAGTGTATACTTCTTCCACTCTAGCCATGAGAGCTTTGAATTGTCAGTTTCACATGCTAAAATATCAGAATTATCTCCTTTCACAATTGAAATCTAAGGTGGATGCTTTGGTATTGAGTGTAAAGAGTTGCTGGATTTGGTTCATGTGTCTGAACAAGTGGGTAAGCATTCTTTGCAATGTGGTTTTGATGCTGTACAGGCCTCCTCGAGGGTGGCTGCTACCAGTTCTGTTCTTCGCAGGCATGCCTGGTTGAAGGATCAGAATTTAGCTGAGCATGTTAAGACAAGGATTTTGGATGCTCCTTTACAGTCTGATGTGTTGTTTGGTTCGCCTGTGGAAGCTGTTTTAAAGAAAATGGAGGACAAAGCTAAGTCTATGCAAACTGTTAAAGATTTTTTGCAGGTGCAGCCACTTAGTAGAAATTGGCCTGCTAAGGGGTGGACATATCCTGCTTATGATTCTCAGTCTATTAGGCCTAGAACAGGAGTTCACCTGCTCAGACTTCTGGTGAGGGCAGGGGTCAGTCCAACAGACCCAATGACCTGTTTTCAGCTGCCAGCAGATTCGAAGACTGTCTCTTTTCAAAGAAAATTGGGATTTAATTACTCAAGACAAATGGGTGTTGGATATCATTCACCACGGTTACAGATTTTATTTCCATACGATGCCCCTTTCAAAGGCATGCCACTCCTCTACAAAGAAAAGAGGCTCACAAGCAAGTTTTACAGTTACTTCACATAGGGGCATTCAGCCAGTCCCTGTGTCCTGTTCCTTGTACCGACCAATTTTGGATTTATCTCTCCTCAACACGCTTTTGGACATTCCCAAGTTCAAGATGTTGCAACAGCTTTTACCTCTGCTGGGCAAAGATCACTGGATGGTAACTTTAGATCTCAAGGAAGCAAATTCTCATTATCAGTTCTCTGCATTGCCCTTTGGCTTATCTACTGCAGAGTATTCACAAAGGTTCTGGCTCCAGTGATAGCTTACTTCAGGCTTCAAGGAATTCAAATCTATCCTTACTTGGACGACTGCCTGATTCTGGCTCAAGAAAAGGAAGACCTTCTACAGCATCTGGAATATGTTATAGCAGTGCTAAGATGCCTAGGGTATTCTGTGAACGAAATAAAGTCCAGTCTAGTACCCTCTCAAGACATGTGCTTTCTGACTGAATACAGCAGCCCAGATGGCCTTTTAACCCCGGACAAACAAAAGAGTCTGTCACTTTACTTCCATCAACTATCTCATCAGTCCGTGCTGACTGCAAGGACAGTCCTTCAAGCATTAGGGTTCATGGCATCTTGTATTCTGGTGCTTCCCAATGCCAAACTGCATATGAGGAAGCTACAATGGTATCTCAAAATGTATGGACACAGCACTGCCAGGATTTGGACACTGTCATTCAAATAATACCTTGCCTTCAAAAGAATTCTTGTGGTGGGCTCAGGAATGTCACCTAAACAAGGGACTCTCTGTGACCCGCCAGAGGCAAGTCAGATTTTAACGACAGATGCCTCGGACATTGCTTGGGGAGCTCATCTAAATGGAAAGTGGATACAAGACAAGTGGCCTGCCAGACTACAGCATCTACATATCAACATGAAGGAGATGTTAGCAGTCCAGTTTTTCCAGGGCAGGTGTTGATTCTAACAGACAACACAACTGTCATGTGGTACATCAACAAGCAAGGGGAACACATTCTTATCCTCTATGCAGGCAAGCAATGATTTTATGGGAGAGTTTCTGCCAGGAGCACAGAACACAAATCATGGATCCCGAAACTGGATCTTCATGTATTTCAGAAACTGACAGTGTCACACTAAACCACCAGCTGCCAAAGTATTGCACAAAGGGGTTTCATCACACAGCTTGGAAAGTGGATGCTCTGTCTTTCAGTTGGAAAAACCTTCATGTGTATGCCTTTCCACCTCTACCTCTTCTTCCAAAGGTACTTTTAAAGGTCAGACAAGACAGGCCAAGGATGATTTTGATAGCTCCAGATTGGCCTCGGCAACACTGGTACCCACTACTACGGAGTCTGGTAAAGAAGCCTCCATGGCCTTTACCTCTGATTCCTCATCTTTTATCTCAGAAGGACGGTCATCTGCTCAATGTCAAGCTTCACTCTCTTCATCTAACAGCCTGGCATATTCTGTGTTGAAACACAGCAGGTCTCAACTTCCTCAACAAGTTTTAAATGTGATTATGGAAATGGGAGAGATTTTTATTTTGGAGTACAGCAAAGAATTTGGAGATTTCAGAGCCTAATTTGAGTGTGGCTCTTCAATATCTTACTGAATTATTGGACAAAGGTTTGTCCTTCTCTTCCATAAAGATTCATGCTGCAGCAATTTCAGCTCACTATGATTGTGACCCACCTTTGTTTTCGCATCCTTTGTTCAAGCAGTTTCTTAGAAAGAATATAAGACTACTCCTGCTTGGGATCTCAATTTTGTGTTGGAAAAACTTACTCTACAACCTTATGAGCCTGCAGCTACTGCTGAATTGAAATATTTGTCATGGAAGACTGCTTTTCTGTTGGCTATTACTTCTGCAAGAAGGGTGTCTGAGTTGCAGGCCCTTATGGCAGTAGAGCCCTTTTGATTTTCCATAAGGATAAGGTGGTTTCTAGTGTGGCTTTAAACCAAACTATTCATTTGCCTACTTTTGCAGATCCTCAAAATAAAAGATTTTGCACACTTTAGATGTACACAGGCAATTATTATTTAAGCAGGACTAAGGATTTTAGGCAGTCTCAGCAGTTGTTTGTTTCTTTTGCTTTGAGTTCTCAGGGCAAGCCTGTGTCAAAACAAACTATTTCTAGGTGGATTGGCTTTTGCATTGCATTTTGTTATTCCCATCATGGCAAGGAGATTCCAGCTGGGATTAGGCCTCATTCCACTAGGGCTACTGCCACTTCAAGGGGTGGCAACTAAGGATATTCTGGAAGCAGCTACTTGGAGTTCAGTGCATACTTTCTCTAGGCATTATCACCTTCCTATCTACTCTAAGTCTAGGGCTGGTTTTGCCACAGCTGTTTTACAAGGCATGTTGTCAGCTCCTACTACTTTATAATTTGCCAGCCTCCCTTACCTCTGCTTTGGGATTCGACTGCAGCAATGGAAGATTGTACCTACCATAAATGTAGATGTTCTGTATTTAGGGGTGGTTGTGTAGGTGAGTTTTCATGCATATATTTTGTATATATTGTTGTATATATTATACATGTTTTTGACTATACCCAATAGTCAGGACTGCAGCAAGGGAATCCTCGAACATCTACATTTATGGTAGGTACAAAACTGTACTTTTCTGAACTTCAAGCACTCTCTATTAGGCCCCCATATTTGGTCTGTTACCCCGACAGGGTGTCTCTAAGAACAAATCCATCCTTTCTCCTGAAGGTCTGTTCCAAAGCGAACTTGAACCAGTCCATTGAACTTCCCACTTTTTTCAGGCATCATGCCGGTAAATTGGAATACATGTTGCATAAGCTTGATGTTCACAGACAATTGAGATTTTATTTGGACAGAACAAAAGAATTCAGAAAATTGGATCAACTATTTGTTTCCCATGCAGACAATAAGAAGGGCCTTTCAGTATCCAAAGTTGCGTTGTCTAAATGGCTTTCTGATTGTATAAAGTTTGCATATTCTTCATGACATCAACCTTTAGAATGTGAAGTGAAAGCTCATTCTACCAGGGCTATTTCTACGTCCTTAGCTCACGCAGCTCGTTTACCTTTGGACACCATTTGTGCAGCTGCTACTTGGTCCAAACCTCATACGTTTATTACTCATTACAGAGTGGACAGGGCTTCCTTTGGTTCCACTGTTCTCAGGAATGTACTCCCGTGAGCCGCCCAGGATTAGGGTGCTTGGGACACTACCCACGTGTAAGAACAAACAGCGAGATTGTACAACTTCACATAAAGAAGTTATGTTCTTACCATAATGTTCCATGTGAGTTGTTCATCTCGCTTTTGTTCTTACACTCCCTCCCACCTGGAAGAACGGGTATGGCTGGTGGTCCGTTTGATCTTACTAGTATCCTCTTGTCAGCCAGGTTATCTTTTAACTAATTGTAAATAGTTACTTTGTTATATTGGGTTGCTTAGTTGTGTTTCTTGCTGGGTTCAGCAAACTAGATCTGGGGTTTGACAGCAGAGCATCATGGGATAGGGACTGTGTCTCGAGCTTCTCAGAGATCTAGAGCTTGGAAAGCGGCTGACATCGGCTCCGAACCCACATGTAATAACAAAGGCGAGATGAACAACTCACATGAAACGTTATGGTAAGAACATAACTTCTTTTTTCATTCATTGTGTGATTATCTCCTAAATCTTGTATGCTTAGTTTTTGATAAATTAATCAGCATATTATTTTCCTGTGTCCAAATGCTCAGTTTATCAAGTTCTTTTGCAGGCATTCTCTGTCTGTAACACACGTAATCAATTTACCTACTTTCAAGTCATGTGCATACAGACTGTAGAACACCTCAGATGAAAAAGATACATCTGAAAGATACAACCTAAACAAGTTGACTGTAATCTAGAATTTCACCTATCCATTAGCCGTACAGTACTTGCCGTGTCCTATTAGTAAACCATGCAGCTGTCCATCTTGCCACGAGTATGTCAATACCTAGTTGTTCTGATTTAGTAATCAATGTTTTGTGCATGCCCCATCAAATACTGATGCTAAGTCTATATAAATTACATCAGAGCACAAGTGCAATCTTCATCAAGTCTAGATTTCTTACTAATAATAGTAAGCAAATCTTCCAACTTCTGACATGAGGAACTCAGGTCACTAATACTATTATCTGTTACCTTTAAATACACATAGCATCTAGTACACTGTACAAGATACTTTTGCTTTAGGAAATCGTTAATGGCATACTCATTTAAGGAATCCATTTTCCATCTGCAAACAAATAGAGAATTCTAAAAGAAAAAGATAGTCAAAACCGTTTTCACATAATTCAAAAAGACTTTGTCAACTTCCATGAGAAAAATCAAACAAATAATATAAAATTAGTTAAATTGATTAAGTACAATAAAGTTGTCACTCTGACCTACTGTAACAGTTGTGTTAAGTCTGTATTACCGTTTTTTTTACCAAGGTATGTTACTAGAGCCCACTCCACTCCTTTTTGAAGTCTTTGCTAATATTTTCTGAGTCATTGTGTCAGATACCTTGTAGACATCTAAGGAGGCATTGTCCAACTCCCCTTTCTTGATTATATTTCTTTAAGCAGGCAGATGAGCAATTCATTGCCTTCAGAAATAAGTTTTCAGTAGACATGAAAATCAAATCTACAAGTACAGAAAAATGTTGTTGCATTATTTTAATATTCATTTTTTATTATTATTCAGTTCTTTCTTTGTTGTTCTTTGCCAAGGCCTTCTTAAGGTGTATGACTCTAGTTAGTGTATTTATAACATTATAAAATCTATGCCTCATGCATCAAACTTTATTACTCACTTAAATTAACAGATATAAAATTGGGTTCTGTGGTGCAGAAGGATAATGTCCTGAGTACTCCCCAGATGACCTGCATTTGAATAGCAGATGTTCTTCATGTTTCACTGTTGCAGTCATCACATTTGGGTTATCCCTGCCAGGGTAGCCCTCGGCCAGCCCGAATACCAGAGGCTTAGTATTTCTGTGTCGGTAGCTGTTGCTTCAGGACTGACGTCAGGTCATCAGTAGTATAAAGTAAGGCAGCTGACACCATTGCATCAGTATGCCTTGCCGAGGAGCCCAAAGCAGAAGCAGTTCACACGAGTGCCGGCCGGCCATTATCTGGGTTTCGTCTTCCAAACTGAAGTTGAAGTCTTCTAAAGCTAAGTACCCTGTTGGGGATCCTTTTTTCTTGCTCTAACTGATATCAGCAAAAATTAACAATTGTTTCGCCTGTGGAAAGCAAATACCACACTGAGACTTTCATTCTTACTGCATCACTTGCTTAGGCCCAGACCACGTCTCTCTCTGTCGCTTTTGTGCTTTGTTCAACACCAGAAGTATACGTCATTGGGCCCTTATTGTAGCTAGATATTTTCGCTCACAGTCCTCGAATTCCAATATGACTTCGGTAAGCCATCTGACAGCAGATCTTCCGAAAAAACATAAGGATAAAGACAGATCGCACAGGTCCAAACCTACCGATGATGCTTCCGTTAAGCTAGTTGTCAGTTCTCTGGTCCTCAGTGAGGTGCTTTTGCAGCCCCTGTTGCCCGCTTCTCTGGATTTGCAGGCCACTACCGAGACCCTTTTGGAGTCTGGTATGCCACAAAATTCTTCTTCGACTAAGGATCCTGTGGTTGTTTCTACCTTGGATGGGTGGGTCCGGAGCCACTAAGCAGGCACCAGCTTCCGAGGAAGTACTTCACACTACTGATTCTCGACACAAACCAACAACTTCTTTCGTGTCTACCGTTCTTTCGAAAACTACCAAGTTTCTAAGGCCCAGGGTATGAACCATGCCCAAGAAACTGATGACTCAATCACAGCCACCTGCTTCCTTGCCTCAGTCTCAAATACTTAAAATGGCAGAAGACCTTATAATGCTGATCAGGGGAAGCCAAGCTACTCCTTCCAAAAGGAAAAGAGATTTGTCCCCAGTAGTTTTATCTGAGCAGGAGTCTGATGACTCCGATGCATCTGAATATGAAGACATGCAACCCCTGTCTGCCTATGAGGATTCTGATGCAGAGGAATCCATTCCTTCAGCCTCTCCACCCAAGAACTTTTCCTTTGGGGAAACCCTTCATACTTTAAGGGAGCATTTCCAATGGGAATGTCAGGACTACCCTCAGTCTAAAAAGAGACTCAGGGAATTCTTAGATCTTCCACAGCACAGACCCTTGGCCATTCCTCCTGTCCTAGATGTTGTGGATGATGTTTTCATGGTATCTAGTTTGACTCCTGACACCCTCCCTCCTGCTCCCTGGAAACCTGACAGGTATTACATAGTCCCTAACTCACACAAATTTATTTTCAAAAGTCCTACTGCTGACCCTGAGGTTATTTCTTAAGGGCCTAAAGGAATTAGAGCAACTTCTGTTAAGAATCCCACCCCCTCAGATAGGGATTCCCGAGCACTAGACAGATGGGGTAAAAAAGTATACACCTCTGCTACTCTTGCTATCAGAGCACTAAATTGTCAGTTCCATATGCTAAAATTTCAGCAACATACCATGGAACTCTTCAAACAAAAAATATCATCCATTCTTGCTTGTTCAGAAAATAGAGTTACAAGAGTTAATGCATTCTGCAAGTCAAGTAACTAAGCACACCTTACACTGTGGTTTGGATGCCCTAGAAGCTTCTTGCAGGGCAGCAGTCACCGGTTCTGTCCTTAGAAGGCATGCTTGGCTTAAGGAACAACCCTTGCCAGACCATGTCAAATCTAAATTATTGAATGCACCCTTGCACAAAGAAAACGTGTTTGGCACCAAGACAGAGGAGGTCTTAAAAAAAGATGGAAGAAAAAGCTAAATCTATGCAGACAGTTAAGGATTTCCTACAGATCCAGCCACCCAGGTTCAGTAGGCATTGCCCCGGCATTGCCCCTGCAAGCACTGGTCTTTTCCTGTCACCTCCAGGTCAGCTCATCCAAGACCCCAAGGAAGCAGACCCCCTCCCAGGCAACAGCCACAGGGAATGCAGAGATCAAAGCAATGGAGTTCCTTCACTTCAAAATCAGGAAGTGCAAAGCCACCCCCTCCTGGTAAGAACTCACAATGACTCTCCACTTCCACCCCCTCCCTCTGCCCACCTGCACTTCCCCCTAGGAGTAAAACTCTCCTTCCATGCAAGCATCTGGGCCACCATTACCAATGACCGCTGGGTCCTCAACATAGTGTCCCAGGGATACATATTTTATTTCCACACTCTCCCAACCCCAAAAGGGTTCCCAGACCTTCCTCTAAACCAGTGGGCAGAGACCAAAAAGCAAGTCCTTTCCCTGCTCTCTATGAGGACAATAGAGCACGTTCCTGCAGAACAGATAGGCCAAGGGTTCTACTCCAGTCTTTTCCTGGTACCCAGAAAAGAGGACACCTGGTTCCCCTCTTTGCTCTATCCATTCGAAACACCTTACTGGTAATACCAAAATTCAAGATGCTCACCCTCCAGCAACTACTACCTATGCTCTCCAAGAATGCTTGGCTAGCCACCCTAAACCTAAAAGAGGCCTACCTTCACATCCCAGCCAGGGAATCATGCAGGAAATACCTACGTTTCAGGGCAGGATCTCTGCACTTTCAGTTCTCTGTGCTTCCCTTTGGCTTATCTACTGCTCCCAGAGTTTTCACACAATGTCTGGCTCCTGCCATTGCTTTTTCAAGACAAATAAATATACAAATTTACCCATACTTAGACGACTGCCTAATTCAGGCAGAGAGGAAAAGTTGCTCAGGCACCTGGCCTTTGTAAAGTCCCTGCTGACCTCCCTAGGGTACGCTATCAATGAAAAGAAATTCAAACTAGTACCCACCCAAAGGATTATATTCCTAGGAGCAAGCCTGGGCACAGCATCCCAGATGGCATTCCTTACACTAGAAAAGCAAACTTACTTAGCAGCCTATTTCTCTCAACTAGCCACCAGACCCAAGTTATCCGCAAGGAAAATCCTGCAAGCTGTGAGGTTCATGGCATCTTGCATTCTACTCATTCTATATACCAGACTGCATATGAGGAAACTTCAGTGGTACCTAAAAGCCTTTGATGCCAACACTTTCAAGACCTGGAAACTCTTATACCAATTATACCTTGTCTAAGGAAAGATTTTCCTTGGTGGGCAGCAGCATGCTACCACAACAAGGGACTACCTTTCTCACCACCCCACGCTGCCCAGACCCTCACCACAGATGCATGAGACTATGCCTGGGGTGCAAACCTGGATGGCAGGTGCATACAGGGCCAATGAAGCCCACAGCAAATACATCTGCACATCAACCAAAAAGAGATGTTAGCTGTTCAGCACGCATTGACAGCTTTCAGGCCCCCTTCTCTCCCCAGGGGCTCTCCTGATCAAAACAGACAACACCACTGTGATGTGGTATATCAGTAAGCAGGGAGGGACTCACTCCTACCCTCTAGGCAGGCTCGCCATGACCCTCTGGGGGTCTACTTTATATTCCCGAAACATGAAAATCCCGAATCTGAATTTCGCGACACATAAAGAGCGAACCGCGGATACGTTGAACGTACTAAAGCATGAAAATGTAAATCTTGAACCGTCATTGTCGGCCAACCCACCACCCGCAACACACTACCTACCCAAACACAATAAAAAAAACACATACATACACTAACCAAATCCCTACTTCTAACCCTCAATTAAAGCACCAAAATCCTACTGCTAACCCTACACTAACTCCACATACACAACTGTCTATGCACTATCCTTAACCTCTCCCTTACCCTAAGGACCGTAACTACCGCACACTTCCCCTACGGAGCTATACCCAAACAAACTTAAAATTCCACACATATACACTTAACAAAACTCTACACTAAACCTTACATACATTACCTACACAAAACCTTACATACACTACCTACCTATGCACTTACCTTAACCCCTCCCTAACCCTAAGGTCTGTAACTATCGCACACTTACCTTACAGAGCTGTACCGCAGATGGGCCAACTATGCGATTTCGATATTTCCCCTTTCGTGGTTTCATTTGTTCAGCGTATTCACGGTTCGCTCTTTCCGTGTTGCTCAATTCGGATTCGGGTTTTACTGCTTTTGAGAGCTTAAGGTAGACCCACCGCACACAGCCTCTGCCATGCAACTACACATGTTAGCACAATTCCTGCCAGGCTCCCTAAACTCTCTGGCAGACAACTTAAGCAGAAATCTTCTGGATCTACATGAGTAGCAGCTAGACCAAAGAACTTTCACCCTAATAACTCAGAAATGGGGCACCCCGAAGGTCGACCTCTTTGCTTCCCACTCCAACCATCAGCTCAGCAAGTTCTGCACCAGGGAGCCTCACCGCAGGGCCTGGAATGTGGATGCCTTAGTCTTCCCTTGGGTCGACCTCTCAGTCTATGCATTTCCCCCACTACGTCTCATTACTAGGATACTGCTCAAGATAAGGAATTTAAAACTGAGGAAAATTCTGATTGCTCCAGACTGGCTTCGCCAGAACTGGTACCCACTGCTGCGCAGCCTGTCCCCACTGCCACCATAGCATCTCCCTCAGACCCCAATCCTTCTGACACAGAGGGAAGGAGAATTCATGCATCCCCAATTGCAGACCCACAATTTGGCAGCCTGGCTTATTCCCTGACTACTGATCAAGCTGCCAGTCTCAGTAAACAGGTTTTAGATGTTATGTGTGCGGCTAGATGCCCTAGCACTAGAAAGTCTTATGCTGACAAATGGAAAAGGTTCTGCACCTGGATTCAAGCTAAGGGAGCCGATACGATACAGCCTTCCCTACCTCTCATCCTGGATTATCTAGCTGACCTGCTACACAGTGGTCTCTCCTTTTCCTCTATTAAAATTCATGCCTGTGCTATCTCTGCTCATTTCAACACTGAGCACCCACTTTTCTCACACCCTCTCATCAAACAGTTCCGAAGAGGGGCTACCAACTTGAGGCCACCCAGAAGAGCACCTACTGCAGCTTGGGACCTAAACTTTTTATTGGAAAAGCTCACCCTGCCCCCCTTTGAACCAGCATCTTCAGCAGAGTTAAAGTTTCTCTCCTGGAAGACAGCCTTGCTACTGACCATCACTTCAGCCAGAAGAGTATCCGAGCTACAAACACTAATGGCTGTAGAGCCCTTCATCATCTTCCATGCTGACAGGGTGTCCCTCAGGACTAACCCATCCTTCATGCCCAAAGTGGTGTCCAGTGTGGCTCTCAACCAATCCATTCATTTGCCCACCTTTTTCCCTAATCCACAAAACAAGGGGGAAAGAATCCTGCACTCTCTAGATGTGCACAGACAGCTCAAATTCTATCTAGACAGAAGTAAATCATTCAGAAAAGACTGACCAATTGCTAGTCAGCTTTGCTGCAGGGCAGAGGGCAAAGCCATATCAAAACAAACCATTTCCAAATGGATAGCACACTGCATCAATTTCTGTTACAAGCAACACAGGAAACATCCCCCTAAGTGGGTCAGGGCCCACTCTACCAGAGCAGCTTCCACCTCTGCAGCTTTCCTCAGAGGAGTCCCCACCAGGGACATCCTGGACACGAGGGACATCCTGGAGGCTGGCACATGGACATCTGTTCACACCTTCACCAAGCATTACAACCTGCCTATCTTCTCCAAATCCAAGGCAGGCTTTGCCACTGCAGTCTTGCAGGGCATCCTAGCCAGCCTTTAGTCTTCTTGACTGCTGCCATCCTTTTCCTCAGCTTTGAGAATCAACCCAAATGTGATGACTGCAACAGTGAAACACGAAGAACATAGTACAGTTGTGTACACTTACCGTAAATGTAGATGTTCGAGTGTATTCGCTGTTGCAGTCTTGGTTGCCCTCCCTCCAGCCCCCTTTTTCTTCTCTCTCTCCTTACAAGGAACTTTTTGGTATTTACTTTCTACTGGTGGGGTTCTTACATCATATCCTAGCTCCCACTTGGGGGCTCATAACAGTTAGGGCAAGAAAAACTGATGTAATGGCGTCGGCTGCCTTACTTTATACTACTGACGACCTGACGTCAGTCCTGAAGCAACAGCAACCAACGCAGAAATACTAAGCCTGTGGTATTCTGGCTGGCCAAGGGCTACCCTGACAGGGATAACCCAAATGTGATGACTGCAACAGTGAATACACTCGCATATCTACATTTATGGTAAGTGTACACAACTGTACTTTTCAGCACTGGAAGAGCTGGGTAGAGAGAATGGGAAATGAGCAGTCTGTGACTCAACTAACCTGGGGAGAGGGATTGGTAGTTTCTTGGTGGCCACAAGTACTCCAGTGGAACTGGATGGTTTCACACCAAACAAGGACTGTCATGGAGAGGATGTGAGATTGGCACTTCCAATTTGGTGAGGGTAGCCCTTGAGAGTATATATATATATATATATATATATATATATATATATATATATATATATATATATATATATATATATATATATATATGGGAGTACTTATGCATCTTAGAAGGAAGTAGGAGGTCCCCACAATGACATGGATACTTGCATCAATATCAATGGTGGGGTTAAGGATTAAAGAAAAGCATCCCATAGGTGATGCTTTCAGTGATGGAGGCGGCAAGGGGGTGTGTGTCTCCAGCACAGGGACAGTCAGGTTCCATCCTGAAAAGCATATGGTGCTGGACACAGGCGGGGAGGCAAGATGAAGCTAGACTCTCAGGCCATTGGGAGGAGGACATCCTCCTTACTGATACAGTATAAATAACTTCATGAGTACAGTGAGCCATCGAAGCAGTTAAACTAAAGATTCACAGGTTCATAGGTTGGTACTAGGCTATCAGTCCTAGGGCCTATACAAGCCTAGCCATAACAATTCCCTGGCTATTTCTTCCCACTCTATTTACTTCCCTGGACCCCTGTCTAGCAGGGCGACTGACGTGATCCCTGGGGTGAATTTCCTTTCTCCCATCCAATCGTCAAGGATGTTCTTCATTCCACATTGCTGCAGTCCTAACTATTGGGTAGTCCGCTGTCCAGTCGGCCCGAATACCAAAGTGGCTGGCTGGGCTCGCGCGTGCGATTAGACTGACGGTCAGGCGTCAGGGTACCTGCGCATGACCCACGCCATATCCTCTCTTTTTTTTTTGCATCATCCGCATGCAGAAAGCATTTTTTGCGGCAGCAGGTTGGCGTTGATTCTGTTTCAAGCAGAGATTTTCAAGGGCCGAATCAAGGTTGCAAAGTATTTTAAAGTACCCCTTTTTTTGGTTTTTTCTCATTTAACCGTTTGTCAGAAAAAAAAAAAAGATATCAGAGTAAGTGAGATGGGAAATAGATACCTCCATACTTTATACTTTTTTGTGTATACCTGTTGCTTTAGGGCCTGTTGTTTTTAGTTGCTGACGCTGGTTGGCTAGGCTCGCTATTGATGCACTATTAAGAAGAAAGGGTTAGATTAGTGGTTGGTTGTTTGGGAAAACGTTGTCGGATGTTCCGGCGCGGCTTCCGGCTAAAGCGTAAAGGACAAAAAAAGCAAGACTAGAGTGGAAGGAACCTCAGTCCCGGACGCCGGTATTTTTAGAGGGCTCAGTGGAGCCTTAGGTTTTGCCAGGTGTTTCTTTTGGAGTTTCAGGAGTTTGCTTCTTGTTACAGGATCCTCTCAGGATGTAGGCCAGGGGCCAGGCTGCCGGGCTGAGGGGTGGCTAGGCTTCCTCTTTCCCAGGTTCTTCTTCTTCTTCTTCTGTTTCCCTTCCTTTTGAGAGCAGGCCGTCAGGTTTGCGAGTTTTCTTTTTCTCCTAGTGGAAGGTTGTCTTAAAAAAAGATGACAGTTTGATTTATTGATTAAATGATTGATGGTTCTGATAAGCTCATATATGCCCCTCCTGGTGGAATCTGTTAGGGTGGAGGCTTTGAGGTTTCTTTTTGAGCTGATGTCGTCTTCTGTTGAAGACTTGAAGAGTACCTTTCCTTATTCTCTTTCTGATGGCCTCCTGATCTACCTGATTCTTTCCAGGAGTATCCTTTTCAGATTTTTCTTTTCAGAGAGACTCATTTTTCATGAGGAGCATTTTAAATGGAGATTTTTTCTGCATTTTCAGAGATTCAAAAAATTGTGAATTCTTGTTTTACCCCAGCACAGGCCTCTTTTTTTGCCTTCTGTTTTTTTTGTGTGGTGGATGTTTTTGCAGAGGTTTTCTCTTCCTGCTCCTTGCCTCCTGCCCCAGTGGGATAGATAGCCTGGGTGCCTGAAGCTCATAAGTGTCTTTCTAAGTAAGAGTCCCCCAGTGGTGCCTTTGTCTCTCCTAGGGGTAAAGGGGGGTGCAGATAAAAAATAGGGTCCCTCAGGGATCCCTCCTAAAAGAGGCAAGGGGCGGGGAAAGAGATAGATGGGGAAAAGTTAGACATCAAGCTTTAGCCATGAGGATAAATTTTTTCAGGTGTTTGGATTGAAATATCAGTTGAATCATCTTTCCTTAATGTCTCAGAAATTTGCTCATGAGGGTGATGCTCTGGGAAGTTATTATGTGATTGTCTGGCAGTTGGCTGATTAAGGTCTGTGCTCTGGTGGTGCAATAGTCCTGTTGTGTGGTTTTGATGGTTTGCAGGCCTCCTCTGAACAAGGTGGTACTGCTGTGGTTTGTTGGGTGAGAGGATGTTAAGACAAGGATTTGCCATCTAGCTTGTTTGGGATGTTTAAAGGATTTTGCAGCCTTTACAGTCTGATGTGTTGTTTGGTTCTAAGTTTGAGGAAGCAGAGGGAAAGATGGTAACAGTCCTATGTTTTGCCAACTTTAGTTTTTTAAAGGATGCAGCAGGGGGTGGGGTGAGTAGAAATTGGCCAGCTAAGGGATGACTTATCCTGCTTATGATTCCCAGTCTAGGGGTAGGTCTAGACGTGGGAAGGGGGGCTATAGCTCACTGTGCAGGCAGCCTAGGCTGCTGAGTTAGCGCCTGGGGTGCAGGGGCCTTCTAAAAGCTCTGGGCAGCCCCAAGCAGAGCTCCTCACCTGCCTTACTTCAAGTGTTGGCGGGGGATTGGAGGCATTTCGTAAGATTCATCAAAATTGGGGGTTTTATTTCCATACCTGATTAATCTTTCTGGATTGCCTCCTCTACAAAGACAAGACTATTTCATTTCCATACAAAATTTTTAATTTCTCCACCCATGAAGCATTCCCTCTCAAAAAAGGCTCAAGGCAGTTACAGGGTTTTATTCAGTTACCTCAAATTGTTTCAAAGGCGGCCGAAAGGGAGCCAAGATTACACCTAGTCTGTTCTTCTGTTTAAAGCAAACCAACAGAGATAATTTCATTATTAAGTTTCACTTTATCTATCCTCAACACTTATAGATTTTTATTCTTCAAACAAATTACAACCAAATTTGAAGTTATTGGAGGCAAATTTCACTTCACTGGATATAACTTAGCTGGATATTCCTCAGCTCAAACTCTGCCAAGACTATTATGAAAGTGCTCTTGAAGTGGATGGATACGTTACATTAAGGAATTCTATCATTTCATTCATCTGCCTCAGCTTTAACCTACTGCTAAGAAAAGGAAGACCTTCTACAGCATTTCCAATTCATGCTAAATCTCTGCTAAACTTGCTTTGATCTTATAGTGCAACTAAATTATTGCCAGATCTGGGCACAGCTGTAGGGATGTCATATCAGTGCCAGGAGTAATAATGTGCCCACTACATTCACTTACTGAAATTAAACTAGAGTACTGAGAAGACCCACTTAGTTGCTTTCTGGAATGGTTACTGTCATAGCGAGTCCCCCTGAAACCTCAGGACCTCATGGCCAGTCCTTCTCTAGTGCCAGTTCAAACTTCAAGCTCCAGGAGTGCACTGATCTCAACAATTGTGCTTGACAATACAGCAACAGCATAAGGTTTACAGGTTGGAAACAAAAGAAAATGCTTATGACGAAATGCCAACAAATATTCAGACAAAGTGCACTGCAATCTTTTCAACCCGTCAGAGATGGTGCTAAATAATGGATGGGATGTGACAGATGTTGAGAGGAATGGCATGGAAATGAACACTAAGGAAAGACATGACGATGGACACAATGCTGCCAGGAAATGGACAAGACATATACACAAATAAATTATTGCACAATCTAAATAGGGCATGAATATCTTCCATCATCCAGAGATTGCACCTAACAGCACACACATGGAACATGCAGCCAGGTGTTGTGGGGGGGGATCATGGGAATCGACACATTCCCAACTTGTGAGTGGTTATAGCATCAATCAAAATACAACTGGAAACACCACAAGACAAACACAAACAAGAGACAGCAACTAACTCTGGTAAAACAACAAGCAGATGGGGAACACATTCTTTGCATTTGTGCAGCTGGCAACTGATGTATTTCCTTCGGTTAAACAGATTCCTTAACCATCCCCCACTGCAAGCAGTGGATATCATGGACAGAAGGGAAATCACCACTTGTTCTGTCTGCGACATTTTCTGCATCTTTTCTGAAACTTCCTTGGCCCTTTTGTGTATTTCAAAAGTTTCAGGTTTCTGCGGGAAGGAAATGGGATCTTCATTTCCAGAGAAAGCAGTCAAAGTGCTTGTTAGTTCACCTCTGCCTCTTCTTCCAAAGAAAGACTAAATGTCTCCTTCTCTTCCAGGGAGAGAAAAAATTCCAAAGAGGCAGAAAAGCTTACCAGCTGGTTTCTTCCAAATTGGCTTTTTGCATCCATCAGCTTTGGGCTCTTGATTGTTTAGCTTCACTCTCAAATCTTCCAAAGCACTGCTAAAGTACCTGAGCCTCTCTCTATCTGTAAAGAGAGCAACTTTTTTCCTTGACAATGCAGATGATTTCTCATCCTCCAAAGAACAGCCTTGGCCACTTCTGTTTTGAAAGACTCTGTTAACTAAGGAACATAGGGATAAAAATGATTGATTTTGTCTCAAATCATCAAGTAATTTTTAAAGTTTGGAGCAAAAGCAAGAGAGCTTCCTTGTTGCTTCCTGAGTTATTGGATCAATGTTTTTCTTTCTCTTCATTCTGATTCTTCAACACCATTGTTTTCTAAGAAATTTCTAGTGTTTTTTTCTTTTCAACTAGAAAAGAATGCATTTCTTAGAGGGCAGAATAATACTTGGGTTGTTAGAGGCAAGTTTACTTTTACTTAGATGAAACTCCATTTTTGGAGGGGCTCTTTCAATATACACAAGCCTTATCTGCTCAAAGAAATCTTTTACTTGGCCATTTTCTTTGCCTTTGCGGTTTCTGCTTATTTGGCCCTTAGAATTTTTGAGTTGGAGCTTTTTTTTGTTTCAGCTGATTTTTTCATTTTTTAAAGATTCTTCGGAAGATTACTTTTGTTTTACATTACTACTGCCACTTGGCTCTCAATTTTTACGTTTTGCAATGGCGGATAACCTTTTTGATTTTCTTAGCTGAGCCAAAACTTTTTGCATAACTTTGTTTGGATGATTTATTTTTTGGCACAGTGTTTAAGGCAGGACTAAGGAATTCATTTTGTCTCAGTTGTTTGTTTTAGCTTAAATAAATTTTTCATTGGTGAAGCTACTTTCAAAACACATTTTTTTACATCTTATTAGCAAATTTGCATGAAGTTTTGTTATTCCCATCATGGCAAGGTTTTTCCACTGGCTTTCATTTTACATTCAGCTTTGGGCAGGGGATTTTCATTTGGGTTTTTTTTTGGGTTCATTGCATTTTTTGTTTGGAGCCAGACTAAGTTTTTGGCAGCTACTTGCTCTTCAGCATTTATTGGGTTTTGCAAGGCATAGCACCTTTTCAGCTACCGTGCCTGATATTTGGGAGGGGGCTACTTATTACCAGGTGCCCCTCTATTCAAGGATTAGGCGTGGTCTCTCTGGAATTAGTCTACATTGGTTTCTTATGCAGCATCTTATCAGCTCCTGATACCTTCAAAGATTCTAGGTCCACTTATGACCTCCATAGCTCCAATTTTGCTAGGGTGGATTAGACCTCTGTTTAGTTCTGGTTGTGTTAGATATGGTATTCTCTGCTTGTTTGTATTTTGGTGCAATATATATATATATTTTTGGTTTATTATACCTTGTCTTTTTTTGGTTTTCCCATTTTCTTTTTTCTGTAGACTTTCATGTATCTGTATGATTTGGACCCGCAGCAGTAATGGGATGAAGTATATTGTACAGTATGTTGTATAGGATGGGTTATTTTAATGCGCCTTGACGACTTTGGGGAGCCCTGACTAGGCCAAGGACTAAAGACGACTGGATAGATGTGGTTGTGGAGGTTAGTACTGTTCTTCCTTTTGAAGAGGGCCAAAGAGGCCCTCTGCTTGACATGTATGGGCAATCTACATGTCATAGATGTTACATTTACTTTATTTTACATTTGTATGGTGACAGTCCGTGACTCTTAGCTCATTTGCATGACCAGTGGCAATATCCTGAGCACATGAGAAAGAGTGGACTTCATTTTTGCCATAGGATGAGAAGTGTGTCTCATTAGTTATACATATGCATTGATGTTGCTCTCTGCATCTTGTGCAACATGTCGCCACAGAAAGATAATTTTCTTACAAGCCCTTTTTGGGTATATATGTTGTGTGTTTATTTTTTTGAACAGATTAAAGGTTGGAAATAAAAGTATCAAAAAGAGATGAAAAGGGGAATAAAGCAGCGGGTAGAGCACAAGGTGAGCAAATAAGGAATGAGTAGTATGGATGTGAAACAGGAGCATACCTCTCAACTTCTTAGCTCAGTAGTTATGGAAAATTGCAACAATAGTTGTAATTATTTAATGACTTCAGTTGTCAGTAATTTGTCAGAAAAATTGGAGCCAGTTATGTAGGTCTATATATCTGACATGTTAAGAAGTATGTGTGGGAGTATTTTTTCTGAGACAGATACCTATTTATTTATTTATAAAGAAGGGAAAGTTAGAAAAGGAGAGAAGTCAGGGAAGTAAGAGGTTGATAAGAGGGGAGGTTAGATAGCTGGGAAAGACAGACATGACTGATAGGGTGTGAGGTAACAAAATGAGAGGGGGAACACAGTAGTGAAAGAGACATCAGAGAAACAGAGGCAAGACAGCAGTGAGGGAAGATTGTACAACATATAGGGGTGGGCATGGACATGAAAGGGAGTGGGAGCACCAGGTTGGAGGATATGACTGGGATTTCAAAGATGCAGTCTCTGTCAGTGTAGACACAGTGAGAGATTACTTGTCATCTTGGGAACTGTAATCTCTGGGTCCTGGCACAGAAGGTGGAGTCAGCAATGGACATGGATGCAACTCAGTAAGTCACTGGAACTTAGTCTTCATAGTATGGCCATGCAATCTCCTGTCTGTTACCATGTCCACAGGTTTGCTGGCTCCTTGTAAGTGACAAAAATGTCACCATCACTTGCACTGCAATCAGTGAGTTCGTTGTACCACTCTCTGGTGTAAGGCTACCTGCAGCAGGTAGTGTAGGTAGGGCAAAAAGTGTGCTCTAAGTCTGTTAAATAAAACACTGGTGAATTTTACTCTTCTTGATTCCTGCTGCCTTCCAGTGGATGTTTTTGTTGTATGTTTAATGTTCTACATCTTTTTGGAGGTTTTTTTTAGGATGATCAACAGGTATACTTTGTTGTATATATTTATAAATGTTCATCGTGTTTCACTGCTGCAGTCATTATAATTGGATTATCCTGCTGGCAGGCTACCTGCAGTTGGCCCGACTTCCAAAGTCTAGGTCCAGTGTCGGTTGCTGTCGCCTCCTCCCTGATGTCAGTGCACCAGGGGTATAAAAGATGCAGCCGGCACCATTTTCTTCAGTCTTTCTTGCCGCACGGTGCCCAAAGCAAAAGCAGTTCGCAAGTGCCGGTCAGCTGACTCCTGAGATTTTCAAATTCGAATTTCAGATCCGAAGTCTTCATTAAAGCTAAGTACCCATTGGGGAAACTTTTTTCTTGCTCCAGACCGATGTCAGAAAAAGTTAATAATTGTATTTCTTGTGGGAAGCAAATACCTCATAAGGATTTTCATTCTTACTGTATTCCTTGCCTAGGCCCTGACCACGAAGTTGCTAGTTGTCGGTTTTGTGCTAGATTTAACCAACGCACTATTAAGTGTCGGTACGATTTTGCATTTCATTACTTTGGCAGAAGATTCAATTACATAATGCCGTTGGAACAGCTGACTACCAGAGTTTATAAAAAGCACAAAGAAAAAGAAAAGGACAGGTATCCGAGGTCCAAAACCGACGACGAGGCTTCCGCTAGGCCTGTCGCCGGTTCTCAGTGAGGCGCTTTCGCAGCCCCTGATGCCCGCTACCTCAGAGCCACAGGCCGCTGCTGAATGCCACATGGAGCTGACTAGGCTGCTGGAAACTCATGGTATTGGACACTCGGAAACTATTCCCTCAGATGGGTCCGGAGCCGCTGAGCAGGCATCGGCTTCTGAGGGTGCTTTCAGGCCTACACAGTTATATGTGAAATCAACTTCAGCTTCAAAGGCAAAGACTAAAGCAGCTCTAAAGACAAAGAAACAAGTACAGCATTCTCCTGGACAGGCCATCATGCCTAAAAAACAGATGCTTAAAATGGCCAAAGACCTAATTACTTTGATCAGGGGTTCCGATCCCCCTCCTGATAAGAGGCCTAGGCAAGAGATAGAATATGAATCTTCAGATCAGGTTTCCATTTCCTCTGATTCCTCTTCTGAACAGGAATATTCTCTCCCTCCCTATGAGGATTCTGATGCTGAAGAATCTATCCCTTCAGCCTCTCCTCAAGAGGATTATTCTTTTGGGGAGACCCTGCATACTATGAGGGAGCATTTCTACTGGGAGAGCCAAGATTACTCAGAATCCAAGAAAAGACTGAGAGACTTCCTTTTATTACCTCAGCACAGGCCCCTTGCTATTCCTCCTGTTTTAGACATTGTAGATGATGTATTTTCAGAGTCCGGTCTGTCCTGACTCTTTACCACCAGCTTCTGTTAAGCCAGACAGATACTACAGGGTTCCTGATTCACATAAATTTCTTTATAAAAACCCTGCTGCTGACCCAGAAACTATCTCCCAGGGTCCCAAAGGGGTCAAAGCTTCCACTGCAAAAAAAAAATATCCCCTCTGATAGGGATTCAAGGGCCCTGGACAGATGGGGGAAAAAGATTTATACTTCTGCTACCTTGGCTGTAAGAGCCTTAAATTGCCAGTTTCATATACTTAAATATCAACAATATCTTATGTCACTGCTTAAACAGAAAATGTTGACAATTTCAGAATGTGCAGAAGACAATGAAATGCAGGATTTATTGCATGCAGCTGAATAAGTGGGAAAGCATAATATGCATTGTTGTTTCGATTCTCTAGAGGCCTCCTGCAGGGCCGCTGTTACAGGTTCTGTCATTAGGAGGCTTGCTTGGTTAAAAGAAAAGAATCTGCCCGATCATGTTAAAGCAAAATTATTATATGCTCCATTACAGCATGATACCTTGTTTGGTGTTAAAGCAGAAGAGGCGTTGAAGAAAATGGAGGACAAAGCTAAATCTATGCAGACAGTCAAGGATTTCTTGCAGGTACAGCCTCTCAGATTTAGCAGGAACTGGCCTACAAGGAATTGGTCCTTTCCAATGTCAGACAGGCCACAAAGAAGCAGATACAGACGCCCCAGAGGCAGATCACAGCCCCAAGGCTCATACAGGCCTAACAAAATGGGGTGCTTCTACCTTCAAAAGTGGAGAGGAAAAATCACAGTCTTAAAGGAAACAGTCTCAATGACTTTCCCCTGCCAGCACCAAGCACTTATCTTCTGGCAGCTCCTTTGGGGGGAAAACTAGCACTTTTTTCACAAAACTGGCACATGATCACCCAGGACAAATGGGTTTTAAATATCTTATCACAAGGCTACAGGTTCCACTTTCACACCCTGCCAAGGCCAAATGGTATGCCAGACCTGCCAAGCAATCAATGGGCAGAGGCACAAAAACAAGTTTCATCCCTCATGGACATGAGCCATTCAGCAAGTACCACAGCAAGAGCAGGGACTAGGATTTTACTCCAGGCTATTCTTGGTGCCCTGAAAGGACAAAACCTGGAGACCAATACATACACGTGGCCAAAGTGGTTAGAAAAACATTTTATATAGCCCACCTAATCATGAAGGGATTCACATCTAGATCAGGGGAGGTCATCGTACCTCTTTACTCATCCCTCATCAGGCCCATAATTGAGTACAATGCCCCTTTTGGGATGTACCTTACCAGACACCTGCAGCAACTGGAAAGACCCCAAAAGTACCTCACCAAGAGGATCAAAGGGCTCAAACAGATGCCATATGCTGCCCGGTTAAAGAAACTCCAGCTCTACTCAGTGGCATACCGCCTGCTCAGAGGCGATCTGTGCCTGACGTATAAAGCCATGTCCAACCCGGAATTAATGGACATGCTGCACCTCAGAAAATCCAAATCCCATCGAGCTACGCCGAGAGACTTGAACCTCAGCACTGAAATAAATAGGGCATGCTGGAAGGACAGATTCATAACCCAGAGGCTCCCTTCACTCTGGAATAAAATCCCAGTCCAGGTTAGGCAGAGTCCCACATTGACTCTCTTCAAGAGGAATCTTGATGAGTGGATGGGAGATCATAGGTTTACCCCGGCTATCACTTCTGTGTCACTGTTAGACAGAGGCACAGTATACTAACCTCAAAAAAAGGCATAGCAAAATTAATTTAAAATGGGTGGCGAAAGCCAAACACACTCTGGCTAGGCTTATAAATGCCCTAGGGCAGATAGCCTAGTATGAACCTATGAACCTATGAACCTGTCTATCCTAAACACATTCCTGGATATTCCAAAATTCAAAATGCTAACTCTACAGCAGCTTCTGCCCATGCTGGGCAAGAACGCTTGGCTTGTGACTTTAGACCTAAAAGAGGCATACCTGCATGTCCCAATCAGACAATCATGCAGAAGATACCTCAGATTTATAGCTGGCTCAATGCACTACCAATTCTCTGCACTGCCCTTTGGCTTATCTACTGCGCCCAGGGTCTTCACAAAATGCCTGGCACCAGTAATTGCATTTTCCAGACAAAGAGGAATACAAATATATCCTTACTCCTTATTCAAGCAGAGAACCAGGACATTCTACTACAGCATCTGGCATTTGTAAAAAGATTACTAACAGGTCTAGGATACACAGTAAACGAAAAGAAATCAAAACTCGTACCCTCTCAAGAGATAATATTCCTGGGCGCAAGCTTAAGTACAACTACCCTGATGGCTTATCTCACGCCAGACAAACACAGACAACTGACTACTTATTTCAAAATGTTGGCAACAAAGACCCAGTTATCTGCAAGAAAAATTCTGCAGGCTTTGGGCTTCATGGCATCCTGCATTCTGCTAATTCCATATGCAAGACTGCATATGAGGAAACGTCAATGGTATCTAAAAAGTGTTTGGACTCAACATTGCCACAGCCTGGAAACAATAATTACCCTCATTCCCTGCCTGCAACAGGAGTTTCGATGGTGGGCAAATGCCTGTCACCACAACACAGGACACCCATTCACCTTACCCACAGCCAGGCAGACATTGACAACAGATGCATCAGATTATGCCTGGGGGGCCCATATGGCAGGAAGATGTATTCAGGGCACGTGGTCCACAAGTCAAATGCATCTACATATCAATCAAAAAGAGATGCTAGCTGTTCAGAATGCCCTGACAGCCTTCAAGGATCTACTTCATCCAGGACAACTACTGATAAAGACCGACAATATTACAGTCATGTGGTACATAAACAAACAGGGAGGCACACATTCCTACCCCCTCTGCAGACTAGCCATGAACTTGTGGGACACAGCATTGAATTACCAAGTACATCTGCAAGCACAATTCCTGCCAGGAAGGACAAATACTCTGGCAGACAAACTAAGCAGAAACCTAATGGATCCCCACGAGTGGAAATTGGACCCACAAGTCTTCAGCATTTTAACAAGGAACTGGGGATGCCCAGACATAGACCTATTTGCCTCTCCACACAACTGCCAACTACAGAGATTCTGCACAAGGACTTATCACAAGCAAGCATGGAAAGTGGATGCTCTATCTTTCAGCTGGAAAAACCTAACAGTATATTCCTTTCCTCCTCTGCCTCTTCTCCCCAAGGTACTCCTCAAGGTCAGACAAGAGAAGCCAAAAATTATACTGATTGCCTCAGACTGGCCCCACCAGCACTGGTACCCAATCCTAAAGAGCTTGTCTCAATGCCAAGCTTGGACCTTACCTCAAATTCCTCACTTATTGACCCAACAAGGCGGTCAGATACTGCACAGGCAACTCAGGACCTTAAACCTGGCAGCATGGTGGATAATGTAACCATTCAAGACACACCTCTCTCTAAAGCAATGATGGATGTTATTTTGGAGGCCAGGAGACCTAGCACCAGAAAATCTTATGCAGAAAAATGGAAGAGATTCTGTGCTTGGAACCAGGCACAAGGCATTGACACGATTGTTCCAAATATTCCTCAGATTTTGCAATACTTAACTGAGATGCTGGATAAGGGCCTTTCCTTTTCATCAATTAAAATTCATGCCTCTACCATTTCAGCTCATTACAATACAGAGCCACCTATTTTTTTCTCATCCATTACTAAGGCAGTACCTCAGAGGGGCCAAAAACATAAGACCTACAAGGAGAACACCAATACCTGCATGGGACCTCAACTGTGTCTTGGAAAAACTCACACTGCCTCCGTTTGAGCCAGCCTCTGCAGCTGATATAAAATTCTTATCCTGGAAAACAGCTCTGCTCCTAGCAATAACCTCCGTTAGATGAGTCTCAGAGTTACAGGCACTCATGGCTGTGGAACCTTTTATCATTTTCCATCCTGACAGGGTTTCTCTGTGGACAAACCCTACATTTATGCCTAAGGTAGTGTCCAGTGTGGCCCTTAACCAAACAATTCATTTGCCTACCTTTTATCCAAACCCACAGAATAAGGGTGAGAGACTTCTGCACTCTTTGGACATTCACAGGCAGCTACGCTTCTACTTGGACAGAATCAAAGCTTTCAGAAAGACTGAACAACTTCTAGTGGCATATGCTGCAGGATCACAAGGAAAGCCTATCTCAAAGCAGACTATTTCAAAGTGGATAGGCCACTGCATTCGTTTCTGCTAATCACAGCATGGCAAATCAGTGCCGAAGGGCATTAGGCCACATTCAACCAGGGCAGCAGCCACTTCAGCAGCCTTCCTCAGAGGAGTACCAAACAAAGACATCATAGAAGCTGCAACTTGGAGTTCAGTGCATACATTTACAAATCACTATCATTTACCTCTCTACTATAAATCTAGGGCAGGCTTTGCCAGTGCAGTTCTGCAGGGCCTGATAGCCTCTCCTAATCCTATTTAGTACCAGCCTCCCAACCTTAGCTTTGGGATTCAACCCAGTTGTAATGACTGCAACAGTGAAACACGATGAACATAGTACAGTTGTGTACCTACCATAAATGTAGATGTTTGAGTGTATTCACTATAGCAGTCCAGGTTTCCCTCCCACCATCCCCCTTTTCCTTTGCTGGGACTTATCTGTACTTCTCTATTCTATACAACCTATGCGGTGTATTTGCTTGTAGATGAAGGAAAAGTTATTTTTTGTGCATACATACTTATTGGCATAATTTAGCCTACCATTTTAGGGGCACCTGACATCTGGGGCAAGAAAAACTGAAGAAAATGGCGTCGGCTGCATATTTTATACCCCTGGCGCACTGACGTCAGGGAGGAGGCGACAGCAACCGATGCCGGACCTAGACTTTGGAACTCGGGCCGACTGTGGGTAGCCTGCCAGCAGGATAACCCAATTGTAATGACTGCAACAGTGAATACACACGAACATCTACATTTATGGTAGGTACACAACTGTACTTTTTGTATAATGGGATATAAAAACATTGTGTGTTTACTGTCTTTTTAAATCTTACGAAGAAACGTATGGAGTGTGCAAACTATCTGATTGGTTAATGAAATTTCAAAACTTTTTTGCTCACTTTGGAATTTATTCTGATGAGGTCTTGTTATGTACAGACAAAAGCACTCAATGTTTTATTAAACATTTTTATTTACTTGCGACCCAGCTCATTGAATTGTTGTGGCCTTGCCAAGAATGTCTTCAAGTGTTTTGCTTGGTTTTGTACAGATTTTGGTTACCAGTTTAATTTATCTGCTATGCCATCAGTGGCTGTTGTTACTCAGGCTTTGGCCACTTCTGGTTCCTTGAGTGAGGATTTAGTTATGAATTTGGGGCTGCTCACGCAATTATTGCAGCAATTAACTCAACAGGTTAGTGTTTGCCACCAACGTCTACACCCAATAATGTGTATCTACAGACCAGAGAGAGATTTCACCACTGTGCTTCATTCCCTTGGGATGATGAACCCCTGGATAGTGGTAGAACAAGGAGTATAACAGCAATGTTTCTTTGGAAACACTGAGCCAGAGTGGATAGTACAACCATGAAGTAAGAAACAATGTCAACTCATGGCTTAACAAAAGAACAGATTTGTCTACTGCTGAGGGGTTTCCAGTATTGAATGTGGAACTTTAAAACAATCTCTTGACAGCTTTGAAAAAAAGTTGTCAAAATATCATAAACTCCAATTAGAAAATGGATACTTTATTGAATGTATGAAAACAAAACATGTAATGGTCTCAGATGTTGGAACTTTCCAACGGGGCTTGACGAGAACTCTGACCCGCATAAGAGACTATTGCTTTTGTTTGACCAACATGGATGTGAGCTGATGCAATGACTTGTTAAACACAATCAATGAGTGATGGACATGTTAGTAAATGAAATCAGTGAATTGGCTTGTGTTATTACTACTGACCTCCTGTTTCCTAATTTTGAGCAACAGTATGATGTTATATTTTCCAAAGTGGATAAAACTTAGTAGTCCATCAAAATTAGGAAAGAAAAAAAAAGATTGAGAGATATAAAACTGACTATTCAAAGGTGTTGGCTTAACCCAAACCTCCCAAAGCCTTCAACAGTGACACAGTAGAACATGTAGATGAACAGGGTACAGTCCCAGAAGTGGGGCATTCTGAAGTAGTCTCTTTAGAACCACCACCTTTGAGGCGACGGATATGAAACCGGAACAATTCCCATGACCTACAACATCCATCCATCCACCCTCAACCCCTTTTTCTGTTTTGCACATGGGGTCAGGGTGCACTTCCAGAGTGACAATCATCTTGAGCCAACGTTTACACTGCTGGGTGGCAAACCCTGCTGCGATAGTTCATTTGCACCACTCACTCATGCACACATTCTCACCTACGGCCAATTTAGAGTGTCCAATTCACATACTGCATATCTTTGGAATGTGGGAGGAAATCCACATGACCACAGGGAGGACATGCAGACTCCACACAGAAGGTGCCCCAGCCAAGAATTGAACCAGAAAACCTCTCGCTGTGAAGCAACAATGCTAACCGCTGCACCACTGCGGCCACCCCTCCCATGACATACAACATGTACTGCTGGAAGTAGATTTTGGGATGAATCCTATACAGAACAGGAGTTACAGTACCTACAACAGCATACCTTTTCAAGCAGTGAATTAGATAGATGCTTACCTGAGTGTGACACACTTCTTCTTATAAATAATCATAAAGGACATTTCAAGTTTTGTTACTATAGTGATTACCTACAAGGGCAGGAGCACCCAAATCTAATCGAAAAAGGTTTTACTTTTCTCCCCTCAGATAGGTATCGGATTGAGAATTTAATAATAGATCTAAAGCTATTTCTGAGGGAATTGAGGGTTATGAAGCCAGATAAAGGTGAATTGTGGTAATAATGCTCAAGACTGAATATGTTAATAAGATAAATCTACTTTTGAATGAAGGGTTTTACGATGAGTCATCCATCTTGTGTGTGAATATTTCATATTCAAAAATCAGTTATTTATTAATGACCTAGTTGACCAAGGTCAAATTACCAACGATACATTTCATTCCTTAAATGCATAATTTCCTACCATTCCATTTTCTTCGGTATTGCGAAGATGCATAAATGTCTGGAGGTCCCCCCCCTACTTTAAGACCTGTTGTCAACATGACCAAATCAAAAACCAACCACCTGGCTAAATTTATTGATGTCACTCTTAAACATACCTTTGAGCCCTTTACTCACCTATGTAGGGACTCCTGAGATTTTTTTGGTTAAATTCAGACATGTCCCATACACATATGAACAGGAAATACCACTTTGAACATTTATTTTTGTCCTGTGCCTTTAAGAACACCAAAGACAATTAGCTACCAGCTCTTGATTGTGTTTCCTTTATAAACAGGAAGAGCTAACCACACTTTCATACGATCTGAATCTGCCGAAAGCGCTTATCGTTTGGACAATTTCATCAGCTTTTTACACTCCAGTGAAGTACATGTTTTTGTCAGCTTTACTTAAAGCATTTATTAACTGTGCTTTAACAACTTGAAGCCTGAAGTTGTGGATGTTAATTACTAGGCTAATCATTTCAGTACTTCAGTGAAGTTTGCATTTTGTCAGCTTCACTTTTTAAGCTTTCAATAAATTGAGTTTTAATAGCCTGAAGTCTGAAGCTGTGGTTGACAACTGCTTGGATATTTAACTATTTTCAGTTCATCATATTCTAGTGAAGTTTACATCCTGTCAGCTTCACTTTTTAAGTGATTAATAAATTGTGTCTTAACAGTCTGAATTCTGAAGCTGTGGACGACACCTAAGGTCTTTTTTCTTTTTTTCATACACATATGAATGTTGTTTTTTTAATGGTAGATGTAGTTAACCTTTTTAATGTGATTTGTGGTTAACCTTTTTAATGTGATTCCCCATGATACTGGATTGGAATGATTTCAAAAATGTTTGGTTGAATCCACAGATTTTCCATTGATCAAAATTAACTTACTGGTTTTGCTGATGGAATTGGTTCTGAAAAACAAGTGCATCTTTTTTTGAGCTCCAATATTATTTACAGACTAAGGGAATTGCTATGGGGCCACTTGTGCCCCCTTTTTTGCAAATATTATAATGAAACAATGGGACAGGAAATATATTTTCTGCCAATTTTATTGGTATGTTTGTACCATATACATCTGTTTTTTGGAGGATATTTTCATCCTTTGGAACACTTTTAATGGTGATATTCAAGAATTTATGAACTATATAAACTCTATAACTACTTTCTTAAAATTTACATTTTCATTTGATAGGGGTAAGTTTAATTACTTTGATGTAGAATTAAGTAAAGATCACAACAAGAGAACGTTTACAACCAGCATTTACAGAAAACCCACATATTCCAATTCTCTTCCTTTCTTAAATAGTTGTCATCTGCTTCATCAAAAGAGGGGTATAATTAAGGGTCAGTTTGTTTGTCTGGGAGAAATGGTGTCTGAAGGCTATTTATTTTGAAAAGAATGTGCGTCCTAATTTCGGCCTTCCATTGGCCAAGGTGGTCAGACATGTATTGAATCATGTCATTGAAGTTGTGGCGACACTGTTCCTCTGTGCATGGAATGCATTAGGCACAGTCTTGACCAAACTATTCTAGGCACCAACCTTTAATGCTTATGGGGGATGTCCATAAAAGTCTTGGACTCCTTGCCACTCTACCTCTGTGCTCTAAAAGGAGGACTTCCTCACCTTCACCAGCCATAACTGTCTCACATTCAAAGATCTCAGGAAAAATGGCAGGGAATATGTACCCAAAACTGGTCTTTTATGTATCAGCCTCTGCACAACAATGGGCAGTAAAGCAACTGATCTGAGTGATGGATGTCAGAATAATAAAGTACAGGCACTATATTCTTATGCTTCACATGGCACTTTATGATATGAAACCTGGCAGTCCTCCTTCCATTCTGCTTCTGATTCCATCTTAGATGGTTAATTATGGGATGTCAGTTTTCCTCACCATAACAAAATTGGCTTCCTCCTTATGGGCATATATGCCTGCATGTGCACATCACTGTGTAGTAATCTTAACAGTGCTTATCAGGTTTGCTTGTCATACAGACTGATTGATTCAGAAACAGTAATGAGATGGGCCTCCTCATCTCGCTATAAGAGGTGAATCTACACTGTGTCAGAAAGACAGAGTCTCAGTGAGCTAAGGAAGAAGCTTTAGAGTATAGACATCTAGCCAATGTGGTGTTTTTTCCAGTGCACTTTCTGGTAGAGCCAGCGCCCTTCCTCACCTGTGTAGCTGATGGTAACTGTGCCCTGCCCTTTTTACTTTCTTAGTTGGATTGCTTTTGTATATGTATTTTATATGTTTATATATTATTATAAAGTATTTTGTATATGTATTTTGTGGGTCTCAATCATTTCATTGAAGACCTATTCACCAAATAGCCATTCATTGAACACCTATTAATCGAAGTTGCTGTTCATTGAACAGCAAATTTTAAGTAGGGTAAACAAGCAGTTGGCCAACTGAGTGACTGTAATAAAAAAAATAAATAAAATCTAAAACCTGCCAAGGTGGGGGCTATCCCCCACAACCCCCAGTGTGTGGGGTGCTGCACCTCCCACACCCCTAAGTATACCAACTCCATAATCGAACTACAGTGGGGAAAAGGACAAATTTCAGGTGGTGGCCAACCACTGGTTTGCCTTAGTTAAAATTCACTGTTCCATGAAGAACAGCTGTGATAAATAGGTGTTCGAAGGGCTATTCACTGAATAGGAGGATAATTATCTTTGCCAAGTATTCTTTATAATGAACGGAAAGTTGTGGTCTAGAGGGCAGAAAACCTTGCACCTATTTGGTGTCTGTGTTGTAAAATGTAATTGCCTTATACCCTCCAGTCTCTGCAAACCAACTTCTCTGGAACCATAAAAATGTTTCATGAAGGTGTCTAAAATTTCCAGTTTCCACACTTCTAAGTGTAGTTACGCATGTAAAGCTGAATGTCTTGAAGATTGCCCTTAAACATACAAGAGTACTTATGTAACTCACCTTCTTTGACTTTGAATCCAGTTCTGCAAAACATTGCATGGATATTGATCTGTTGTTGTCTTTTCCATCCGGGTTCAACCACTGGGTATTGCATCTAATGGCAGCCTTTTTCAGAGACTTTCAGCTCTAGATCTCCCCTTCCTCTACTCATAATACCCTGCTCTCCTACATTATGTCAGATCTCAGTTACCACCTTCAGGACTGCAGTGCCCTTTTTAAGCTTCACCTTGTATCCTTTTGGTCTTTGACCAGGCTAGTATTTTTGGATATTTTCCTCCTCTACCCTTTGAGTTTGGTGTCAGGTTGTTAGTGTAGGGGTAGTTTTTCAGTTAGTAAAGTGTCTCATATAGTTTGTGACCTTTTTTCTTCTTTGTCTCTTTTCTTGGCAATCTGATATTCTTTTTTTCTAACAAAAAAAAAATGTTGTTCGTAGTCTTGGGTTGATGTTTTATTAGTATTGATGAGTAGTAGTTATAGGCTCACAGGTAGATGGGCTGTTGGTTTGAGTAGTGTGTTGTGGTTACTTGTCTTGTTTATTTCCTTTCTTTCCCTCCACAGCTGTCAGTATGGAGAAGGGTTTTAAGAAGCATGTGTCTTGTGGTCACAAGCTTCCTTCACAAGATGCATATGATTGGTGCATGTACTACCTTAGCAGTGCTCATCTAGAAGCCATCTGCAGCATTTGTGTGGGCTTTGCGACTCTAGAGCTCAATTAGTGGCAAACAGTACTGATACTTAAGGAACTGTTACCTTCTTTGATATTGTCTGGGTCTTTGTATTCCCTTTTCTCCACTTAGAAACCTTAGAAAGGCAATTAGGGTTGGCTTTGACTTCTTGGAGCCGACCGCCTATGGCATCGACCTTGGGGAAAGTGGCTTCCCCTGTGCTTAGTATTCTCAGTTCCTTCATAGCTAAGGGAACTGCATCAGGCAAGCCGCATTCCCCCTGCTCCCTATTTATACCTAGGGACTTTTCTCCAAAGTCTTTCCCCTCTGTAGCTTGGATCCGAGCTTCTCCAGTACAGATCCTAGCTCCAGGTAAAGGTGACGCAACCCTCCCTCTGTGGCCTCTTCAGCTCAAGTCAGTCCACTAGGTGGGGAACATGATCTGCTGGTTTGGAGCAATTGAATTCCTCCTTTTTGCAGGCCAAAATTCAGACAAGTCTGTTTCCTGCCACCTCAGTCCAAGTGCCAAAGGTCTTGTCTCCCTCCCCCTTCTCTTTTCCTCCTCTGGGCCAGTTGACTCCAGGCTTTACAGATCTGATTTTGTTGCCTTCTCCTAAGTCAGTTCCAAATGTTTGGCCACTTCAGGTGCCAACCTCTTCTTTGGGCCATGGCATCGAGGTTGGGTTTGATCCTTTGGCTTTGGAGTTGTCCCTTCCTCTCTGGGCCTTGGCACTTGACAGTTTAGCTCCATTCTTTGCGTTGGAACAGGTTGGGTTAGCCGTGGAGACTGGCATCTCAGGCAGGTCCTCGGGTCCCAGGGGTGCTATCTCCAGGTGTGTAGCCTTGGCTTTTCAGAAAGGATTTTCCTGGGTTCAGAGAGAGAGATTGGTTGGCAACTACCAGTATCCCTCCCACATCTTTGTCTTATCCTGTGGATACTCATTATTTAGCTTCAAGACAGCCCACATCTTTGCGTTGCCCCCCCCTCTTTAATCTTTCTCCAGGAATCAGAAGGGGGGCAAGTCACAACAGTCTTTCCAAGATGCTTTTGGTGAAGGTGACACTCAAGGTGGGGGGGTGGCAGCCAGGATGGGCACCGCCCATGTGAGGGAACTGGTTTACAGAACCAAGCCTTTCATGAGGCTTTCTCCAGGAGGCCTTTTCAGCATACCTGAAAGTTTGTCCTAATGCTCTTCACTGGAGGCAGTCAGGGTGCTTATCTATCCACCCAAACGCTTGGGAGATCATCACCTCTGATGCATGGGAGTTGAGAGTCATTCCCCATAAAAGTCACAAAAATCCCTGTCAGAAGTTCCACCCCATCAGAGGGGAGATGCAGCAGCTGAAATTCAAAACTTGCTGGGCAGTGGAGTCATACAAGAGGTCCCACCAGACCAGTGAGGATCTGTAGTCTGTTTTGCTACCAAAGAAAAACAAGGAACTCTGAGTGATTCTGAATCTAAGCAAAGTGAACTGGTATGTCCAGCAGACAAAGTTCCTGATGGCCATGATGCACTCTGTTCTGATCTCTTGAGGAAGAACAACTGTATGTGTTCGATAGACCTCAAGGATGCCTACCATCATATAAAGATTGCGAGGCAATTCTGGAGATTTCTACACAACTGGCTGGGAGCCGATCATTACATTTCTGCACACTGCCTGTTGGTCTCACCACACCCCCTCCACCCCAGGTATTCACCATGTGTATGGCAGTCATGGCAGCCTGTCCCATGCTGCAGGGATTTTTAGGTTTTCCTGTACCTGGATGATTGGTTTCTGACCACTTCCATGACAGCATCTATTACTAATGCTCGGGACTTCTTGCTGTAGTTATGTCCATCACTGGGGATCACTGTGAACTTCGAGAAGTCCACTTTAGAGCCTGTACGGGTTTTGGAATTCATCTGCTGTCACTTGGATAAGATCACCTAAGTAGCAAGACTACCATTCTGCAGGTGACAATCACTCCATATGTACTGACATACAGGAATCATTCTTCTCACCTGATTCTTTAGCTCTTGTAGTGTATAGCAGCGTTGATATGCCTGGTACCCCCAGTAAGATACTATATGAGAATTCTACAGTGGACTCTAGAGATCCAGTGGTCTTATCTAACACACACCATGGACTTCCCAGTGGCTTTAGCAAACAGTTGTCAAACTCCAATCCGATGGTGGTTGGAATCTTCCTCTATTGCCATCAAGAGACCTTTCGATGTCCTTCCATATCACTGTTGCAGTATTCTTTACAATGGAGATCCCCTGCCAAGAGTAGCCTGACATCTGGCTAGTATACAAAAGCCTTTAGGTTGTAATGGGTACTCCGTATGTCACATGTGTGCTCCCCATGCACAGCATAGGGCTTAAAGGTGATGTCCAGACATACCATCAACAGAACTTCTTTGCCATCAATCCGAATGATCTTCGAGCATCGATCTGAACACTCATTCATCTGCTGGTTTCTGTGACTTTCAGGTAGGTGCCCTGTTGTTTTTTTTTTTCTTTTCTTGTCCTAAGTTTTGTCTTTTTACTGATTGTTTGGATTCATGCCTTCCAGAAAGGGGAAATTTGGTGCGGGAGACAGATTCCCCATAAAGTTGGGGAATCTGTCTCCCATAAAGATCATCACAAGTAGTATTTGTTCTGTTTAGGTGCTTCCCATGACCATATGTCTTGTGAGATTTATCAAGCTTTCATCCATAAGATGTAGATTCAGCTTTCTTCCCTTGTGATTTACTTAGAGAACCAACAACTTAAACTGTTGGCTATGGATACTATTGAAGGATCTTCCTGGCCAGAGGGTCAGCCATCTGTTAAGAGAAAGGTGAAACATTGCTTAAACAACTAAAACAAAAAACTAATAAAGCAATGCCTGCAGTCCCAGCAAAACCATCCAGGTCCTAAAAGGATCAGTCTGAAATTATAAAATGCTACAAAACTTTATTTACACAAGAATCATACAGTAGATTAAGTGCTTTTATCCATGTAATTGGACTTCATCAGAATCAAATAAACCACGTTTTCTCCTTACATTTATATCCATTAAGTGATGACATCATCTCCAAGACAATTGAGCATGTTAACCCCTCATGCCCCTTACTCAAAAAACAGGTTTCCATGAACTTTTGAAACATCTTTAATCTATTCAACACATTATATAGCTGTATTACATTGATATTGTAACCACCCCCAAACATAAAATATATCTGCATTTCTACTTTCTTAATTATGAATATAAAATTATACGAACTTGAAATGCAACTTTAAAGTCAAGAATTTTGAAACTCCAATTATCATAAAAACACCATTAAAATAAATAAAAGTTAATATTTCTTTCCCATGAAAGCAGTTACCCCATGTTAACTTTCATTGTCAGTAAGGGACGTATAATAGCAGCTTCATTAATACCTGGATACTGGCTAGTGTTAAGTTTAATTTGCCATTTAACCTTCCTTGCTTCCAGTAAGGTCTTACAATCTTCTCCCCTGAGGTTTTCATTCACTCTTTCTAAAATGGCAAACTTAAAACTCCAGTAATGTGAACATTTTGTAGTGTGTTAATATAATGTGCTATTCTCATTACATTTTTCAATAATTTACTGGTGCTCATAAATCCTCTTTAGTAACTTACGTTTTGTTTTTCCCACATAAAATGCAGTGTAACCAGAGCACCTTGATAAATATACCACATTGCTAGTTCCACAATTACCTTTTTCGAAGATGGCCTTACTTTTTGAATAATTATCCAAAACAGCATATTTATCCTTGTAAATAAAACAACATTGTGAACAAGCCCCCCCACTTCATTTTTCCTATTTGTTTAGTAGATTGCAAATAATCAGCCCTAACTTCAAAACTATCTTTCAAGTTTTTATGAACAAACCTTGGATGTTCATCGTGTTTCACTGTTGCAGTCATTACACTTGGGTTATCCTGCTGGCAGGCGACCCGCAGTCAGCCCGAGTTCCAAAGTCTTGGCTCGGCGTCGGTTGCTGTCGCCTCCTCCCTGACATCAGTGCGCCAGGGATATAAAAGTTGCAACCAATGCCATTTTCTTCAGTCTTCCTTGCCGTGCGGTGCCCAAAGCAAAAGCAGTTCGCAAGTGCTGGTCGGCCGACTCCTGAGATTTTCAAAATTGAGTTTCAGAACCGAAGTCTTCATTCAATAAAGCTAAGTACCCCATTGGGGAAACTTTTTCTTGCTCCAGACTGATGTCAGTAAACGTTAATAATTGTATTTCTTGTGGGAAGCAAATACCTCATAAGGACTTTCACTCTTACTGTATTCCTTGCCTAGGCCCTGACCACGACGTCACTAGTTGTCGGTTTTGTGCTAGATTCAATAACCGCACTGTTAAACGTCAGTTTGATTTTTCTTTGCATTATTTTGGCCGAAGGTTTAATTATAAAATGCTGTCGGAACAACCGATGACCGGAATCTATAAAAAACGTAAAGACAAAGAAAAGGACAGGCATCCGAGGTCCAAAACCGACGACAAAGCCTCTTCGAGGCCAGTCGCTGGTTCGCCGGTTCTCAGTGAGGCACTTTCGCAGCCCCTGACACCTGCTACCTCAGAGCCACAGGCCGCTACCGACAGCCACATGGAGACACCAACGCCTGTGGAAACTCAAGGTATTGGGTCTATGGAAACTATTCCCTCAGATGGGTCTGGAGCCGCTGAGCAGTCATTGGCTTCTGAGGGTGTTTTCAGACCTTCACAGCTTACAATTAAACCCTCTTCATCAGCAAAGGCAAAATCAAAAACACCATTAAAGACAAGGAAACAAGTACAGTATTCTCCAGAACAGTCATCCATGCCAAAGAAACAGATGCTTAAAATGGCCAAAGACCTAATTACTTTAATAAGGGGTTCCCATCCCCCTCCTGACAAAAGGCCTAGGCAAGACACTGATTATGATTCCTCTGACCAGGTTTCTATTTCCTCAGACTCCTCTTCTGATTAGGGATACTCTCTCCCTCCTTATGAGGACTCTGATGCAGAAGAGTCCATACCTTCTGCCTCTCCGCCTAAGGATTACTCTTATGGGGAAACCCTGCACACCATGAGGGAGCATTTCCATAGGGAGAGCCAGGATTATTCAGAATCCAAGAAAAGGCTCAGAGACTTCCTTTTATTGCCTCAGCACAGGCCCCTGGCTATCCCCTCTATGCTTGATATTGTTGATGATGTTTTTTCTGAATCCAGTCTGTCTCCTGATTCTTTACCCCCTGCACCAGTCAAACCAGACAGGTACTACAGAGTCCCTGACTCTCATAAATTTCTTTACCAGCTTAAATGTAAACCCATATGTCACACGATGGGTTGCAAACTGGCTTAAGGACAGAACCCACAGGGTTAGAGTTGTTGGCGCTATGTCAGACTCCAAGCCGGTCACAAGTGGTGTCCCACAGGGCTCGGTCCTTGGCCCCCTATTGGTCGGCATCTACTTCTCAGAAGTACAGGCCAACATGGGAGGACTTTGGCTGTCAAAGTTTGCAGACGACTGCAAACTGGGCGCCATAGTGGAAAGTGCATCGGACACGGATATCCTTCAGAAGGGACTCACGGAAACAGATAGCTGGTGCCAGAGCCATGGCCTGAAGTTAAACGCCAAAAATGTATAGTCATACCCTTCGGGAAAAACAAGGTAACCCCAAGCTACCATATAGGTGGCAATCCACTAAGCACAGAAGAGGTTATCAGGGACCTGGGGACCCAGGTTGACAGTGGCCTTTCTTTTGACACTCATGTTGCTAAAGTGGTTAGAAAGACCTTCTACATTGCCCACCTGATCATGAAGGGATTCACATCCAGATCTAGTGAGGTCATTGTTCCCCTGTACTCTTCACTTATCAGACCAATGATCGAGTACAATGCCCCATTCGGGATGTATCTCACCCGACATCTGCAGCAATTGGAGAGACCCCAAAAGTTCCTCACCAAAAGGATAAAGTGACCCCAAAATCTGTCATATGCTGCCAGATTGAAGAAACTCCAGCTCTATTCAGTCGCATACCGTCTGCTCAGAGGTGACATGTGCCTGACATACAAGGCCATGTCCAACCCGGAATTAATGGACATGCTCCACCTCAAAAAATCCAAATCCACCAAAACCACTAGAGCAAGCGACTTAAACCTTAGCACGGATATAAATAGGACGTGCTGGAGGGATAGATTTATCACTCAGAGACTCCCTGTGCTGTGGAATAAAATCCCGGTCCATGTGAGGCAGAGCACCTCGCTGGCTCTGTTCAAGAGAAATCTTGACCTGTGGATGGGAGATCGTAGGTTTACCCCGGGAATCATCTCTGTGTCACTGCTGGACAGAGGCACAACAAACTAATGGGCACAGTATTTTTTCATATAAGGGGTGGCGTGAGCCACAAAAATTTGGGCTAGGCTTATAAATGCCTTAGGGCAGATAGCCTAGTATAAAACAAACAAAAAAAAAAAAACAAACAAAACCCTGCTGCAGACCCAGAAACAATTTCTCAGGGTCCAAAAGGGGTTAAGGCTTCCACTGCTAAAAATCCTGTCCCCTCCGATAGGGATTCCAGAGCTCTGGACAGATGGGGGAAAAAGGTTTACACTTCTGCAGCTTTAGCTGTAAGAGCTTTAAACTGTCAGTTTCACATGCTTAAATGCCAGCAGTACCTCATGTCATTGTTAAAACAGAAAATGGTTTCAAATACAGAAGGCCCTGACAGTAAGGAAATGCAGGATTTATTGCATGCAGTTGAACAAGTGGGAAAGCATACTCTGCCAGGGGTGGCCTTAGGTCAACTGGTGACCTAAGCATAAGGGCTCCACGGCGCCCCTCACCACACCATCTGGTGCTCCTATCCTAGTCTACCTACACCAAATAAATATTGGAAAAGCGGCCCTGCTAGAACAGCGCCCTAGGCTGCCGCCTAGTTGGCCTATGCCTAAGGCCGGCTATGTACTCTGCAATGTGGTTTTGATTCTTTAGAGGCTTCTTGTAGAGCCGCAGTGACAGGCTCTGTTATTCGTAGGCATGCTTGGTTGAAAGAACAAAGTTTACCTGACCATGTTAAAGTAAAACTATTGGATGCTCCATTACAGCATGATACTTTGTTTGGTGTTAAGGCAGAAGAAGTGTTAAAGAAAATGGAGGATAAAGCAAAGTCAATGCAGACAGTGAAAGATTTCTTACAGGTTCAACCACCTAGATTTAGCAGAAACTGGCCTTCAAAATATTGGTCCTTTCCGGTGTCAGACAGGCCACAAAGAGGCAGATACAGACGCCCAAGAGGCAGATCTCAGCCCCAAGGCTCCTGTCGACCTAAACAGTGGGGTTCTTCAGCCCCCAAAGGAGGGGAAGACAAATCACAACCTTATAGGAAACAGTTCCAATGACTTCCCTCTGCAAATGCCAAGCACTTACCTTTTAACAGCTCCCCTAAGGGGAAAGCTAGCACTTTTCTCAAAAAATTGGCACATGATCACCCAGGACCAATGGGTGCTAAATATTGTTTCTCAGGGTTACAGGTTCCACTTCCACATGCTTCCAAAACCAAAAGGTATGCCAGACCTGCCACAAAACCAATGGGCAGAGGCACAAAAACAGACTGCTACTCTCATGGACATGGGAGCTATTCAAAAAGTTCCACAGCAAGAACAGGGACAAGGATTTTACTCAAGACTTTTCTTAGTACCAAGAAAGGACAAAGCCTGGAGACCAATACTGGACCTGCCAATCCTAAACACTTTCCTGGATGTTCCAAAATTCAAAATGTTAACACTTCATCAGTCAAACCAGACATGCTGGGCAGAAAGGCTTGGCTAGTTACTTTGGACCTCAAGGAGGCATACCTACATGTTCCAATCAGACAGTCTTGCAGAAGATACCTCAGATTCATAGCAGGCTCAATGCATTACCAATTCTCTGCACTGCCCTTTGGCTTATCTACTGCGCCCAGTGTCTTCACAAAATGCCTGGCACCAGTCATTGCATTTTGCAGACAAAAAGGAATTCAAATATATCCCTACTTGGACGACTGCCTAATTCAAGCAGAGAGCAAGGACATTCTTCTAAAACATATGGCGTTTGAAAAAAGATTGCTAATTTGTCTAGGGTACACAGTAAACTAAAGTAAATCAAAACTAGTGCCCTCACAAGAGATGATATTCCTGGGTGCAATCTTAAATACAACTGCCCAGATGGCTTATCTCACGCCAGACAAACAAAGGCAACTAACTCATTACTTTCAAATGATGGCAACAAAAACCCAGCTCCCTGCAAGAAAAATTCTGCAGGCCCTGGGCTTCATGGCATCTTGGATTCTACTAATTCCATATGCAAAGCTGCATATGAGGAAACTACAATGGTATCTAAAATGTGTTTGGACTCAGCATTGTCACAGCCTGGAGACAATCATTACTTTAATTCCCTGCCTACAACAGGAGTTTCGATGGTGGGCCCAGGCTTGTCACCACAACAAGGGACAGCCTTTCACTTTACCCACAGCCAGGCAGACAATAACAACGGATGCATTGGATTATGCCTGGGGGGCACATATGGAAGGAAAATGCATTCGGGGCACGTGGCCCAAGGAACAAATGCATCTTCACATCAATCAAAAAGAGATGCTAGCTGTACAGAATGCCCTGACACCTTTCAAGGACCTACTACATCCAGGACAACTATTAATAAAGACGGACAATACCACAGTTATGTGGTACATAAACAAGCAAGGGGGCACACATTCCTACCCCCTATGCAGGCAAGCCATGACTTTGTGGAACACAGCACTGACTTATCAAGTACATCTGCAGGCACAATTCCTGCCAGGAACAAAAAATACACTGGCAGATGTACTAAGCAGAAATCTCATGGATCCCCATGAATGGAAACTAAATCCACAGGTGTTCAGCATCATAATGAGGAAATGGGGACGCCCAGACATAGATCTTTTTGCTTCCCCTCACAATTACCAAATACAGAAATTCTGCACAAGAACTTATCATTCTCAAGCATGGAAAGTGGGTGCTCTATCATTCAGCTGGAAAGGCCTGACAGTCTATGCCTTCCCTCCGATGCCTCTCCTTACCAAGGTACTCCTAAAAGTCAGACAAGAAAGGCCAAAATTGATCCTGATTGCCCCAGACTGGCCACGTCAGCACTGGTACCCACTCCTAAGGAGCTTGGCTCAAGGCCCAGCTTGGCCTCTACCTCAAATTCCTCATCTTCTGACACAACAAAACAATCAGATTCTGCACAGTCAACTCAGAACCTTAAATCTGGCAGCATGGCAGATAATGTAGCCACTCAGACTGCACCTCTCTCTAAAGCTGTTATGGATGTCATTTTAGAAGCCAGAAGGCCCAGCACTAGGAAATCGTATGCAGAAAAATGGAAGAGATTCCGTGCTTGGAACCAGACACAAGGCTTCAAACCACTGGTCCCTAATATTCCTCAGATTTTACAATACCTAACTGAGATGCTGGACAAAGGCCTATCTTTCTCATCAATTAAAATACATGCCTCTGCCATTTCAGCTCATTACAATACGGAGCCTCCTATTTTTTCACATCCTCTACTACGACAGTACCTCAGAGGGGCAAAAAATATAAGACCCCCAGGGAGAGCACCAGTACCAACTTGGGATCTCAGTTTTGTTTTAGAAAAACTCACACTGCCTCCATTTGAGCCAGCCAGCACAGCTGATCTAAAATTCTTATCATGGAAATCTGCTCTGCTTCTAGCAATAACTTCAGCAAGAAGAGTATCAGAGTTACAGGCATTAATGGCTGTGGAACCTTTCATCGTTTTTCATCAGGACAGGGTCTCACTTAGGACAAACCCAACATTCAAGCCAAAAGTGGTCTCCAATGTGGCCTTGAACCAAACCATTCATTTGCCCATTTCCCCCAACTCCACAAAATAAAGGGGAGAAATGTTTTCACTCTTTGGATATACACAGACAGCTACGATTTTATCTGGATAAAACAAAAGCTTTCAGAAAAACTGAGCAACTGTTTGTAGCTTATGCTGCAGGATCACAAGGAAAGCCTATTACAAAGCAGACAATTTCAAAATGGATAGGCCACTGCATCCGCTTCTGTTATGCACAGCATGGCAAATCAATGCCTAAGGACTTTAGGCCTCATTCTACCAGAGCAGCAGCCAATTCAGCAGCTTTTCTCAGAGGAGTGCCAACCAAAGACATTTTATAAGCTGCAACCTGGAGCTCAGTGCACACTTTCACCAAGCACTACCACTTACCTCTCTACTCTAAATCCAGAGCAGGCTTTGCCACTGCAGTTCTGCAGGCCCTGGTAGCCTCTCCAAATCCTATTTAGACCCAGCCACCCAACCTCAGCTTTGGGATTCTACCCAAGTGTAATGACTGCAACAGTGAAACACGATGAGCATAGTACAGTTGTGTACCTACCATAAATGTAGATGTTCGAGTGTATTCACTGTTGCAGTCCAGGTTACCCACCCACCATCCCCCTTTTTTATTGCTGGGACTTTTCTGTACTTCTCAACTCTATACAACCTATGTGGTGTAGATGAAGAAAACATTTATAGTAATATATGCATGTTTCTTGGCATATTTTTATCTTTCCAGCCTTCCTATCTGGGGGCACCTGACATCTGGGGCAAGAAAAACTGAAGAAAATGGCGTCGGTTGCAACTTTTATACCCCTGGTGCACTGACGTCAAGAAGGAGGCGACAGCAACCGATGCCGGACCAAGACTTTGGAACTCGGGCCGACTGCGGGTCGCCTGCCAGCAGGATAACCCAAGTGTATTGACTGCAACAGTGAATGTACTTGAACATCTACATTTATGGTAGGTACACAACTGTACTTTCTGTCCCTAATATATCCCAGATGGCCTGATTAGTTTTTAATATACTTCAGTTCTTTTTTTACTATATTTATTATTTCTTACATCTGTTGGGTATGCTGTATTATTATTATATAATGCACTATAAAATTAATGAATCTGTTATTATACATCCCTTATTGACAGTGAAAGTTAACATGGGTTAACTGGTTTCATGGGAAAGAAATATTATGTTTTATTTTATTAGTGGTGTTTTTATGATGATTGGAGTTTTAAAATTCTTGAAACAAATAAAACCAGAAGTCCAATGCTCTGTAGCTTTTAATAAAACAAATGACAAAGCTTTTGAGTAAAACTATTCCTCAGTGTGTAAAAACATAAGGCAACAGAGAGCCTTATAAATAATAAGCAACCAATCAACACATAAACTCAGTTAACCTAATTTAAAGTGCCCAACAATATAAAATAAAATTAAAACTTGCATATTACACTTTTAAATCATGTCATGCTTGTCTTTTAAAATAGGTTTAATACTGACTCGTATTAAGCCCTGGAAATGGTCAGCTCAAAAATAATTAATCCACTTGTACTCAAACATTTCTTTTTTGTTCACAACATCCCCCCATTATTGTTCATGTAGACAACTTGTAAAAGTCTAAAATTAAAATTATGTTGTGATCTCTTATTCAATATATGCTCTGTTAGGGCATTAGTTAGGACATTTCTCCGACTCTTTGATAAATGTGCACTTATTCTCTCTTTCAGTTTCCTATTGGTTTTCCCAATATAGAAGCAATTACACTGAATGCAATTAGTGAAATATGTAACATTTTCTGTGTTGCTTGTGCCCCTTGCTTTAAACATAAACATATCTCCAGTAATGGGATGCTTAAAAGATGTATCAGTGCAAATATCTACACAATGAATACAATTGTGGCAGGAACAGTATCCAATTTCTCCTTAGGGTTATTGACTCATTTCCTATTATTTACATCTTTATAACAAAGATATTGCTTTAAATTCTTTTCTCATTTATAAACATACCAGGGCCTCTCCCCTACTGTTTCATTAATTTCTTGATTAGACGTTAAAATCATCCAATTTTTCTTAATAATGTCTTGTACTATAGCAGTGTGCCTATTATATTTTATCATATAACTAATTCTACCCCTGTTCTTATCCCTATCTGCATCAGTATTTAATATACTATTAGTTGTACCTGCAAAATAAGGTTTATCTACATCATGCCTTGACTGGCTAACTGTGCTCTTAGATTTTTCAGTGAGACTAGTGTCATAACACATGACACAATTTCAATATAGGGGCTAACTGCTTATCTATATATTTAGAGATTGCTGTAGTAATCCATTTTCTGCCAGATACTATGGGTCTCATTGGAGGCGTAGTTATACATTTATAAATTTTAGGTAGTCCATAGATGAATGGAGTAACAGGATTTGCTATATACAAGTAGTTGTATGTGTCTGGACTTATTCTAGCTTCAGTTAACAGGTCATACAAGAAGTCTTTTATTTTACTTACAACAGTGTTAACAAAAAGTTTATTCACCAAAGCAAATGCCTGTGCGTCGGACAAAAATTCACTCATCCATCCCACATATTGAATATTACTCATTATCATAATCATTCCACCTTTATCCACAGGTTTAACAATTATGTTATCATTAGCATATAGAGGAGTTAATGCATGTTGCACTTCTTCACCAAGATTATAGAATCTGTTACCTTTTTGTTTATTAAAAACAGCATCACAGATCTCCTGCTCACACATATTCAAAAAGGCTTTAATGGTTGGAGTATTACAAGGCACAGAAGTGCTTGAACATTTTAAGATTGTATCAGTACAGTTAGCATTCTTAAACAAGTCCAAAGATCTAGCAAACAGTCCTAATTCTGTCAGTAAATCAAGTCAAATCACCTCCTGCAGATGGTATAAATGTCAGTCTTTTGGCTAGGGGTTCCTATTATGCTATCGAAGTTCTGAAACTTCGACACCATAAGGTCTAAACCTTATGTTCGAAGTTTCAGAACTTCGATTACGTAAAAAAAGAAAAGAAAAGTAATTAAAAGTCTTGCAAGCAGGGGGGCAAGCCCCCCCTGCACCCCCCACATCCCCTGCTCTTTAAATATACCAATTGCAAGATCGCACTACAGTGCGGTAAAGGGAAATCTTTCCTTTCCGCACTGTATTGCGATCTCGGAGTTGGTATATTTAAAGAGTGGGGGGTGCAGGGGGGGGGCTTGCCCCCTGCTTACAACAGTTGCTTTCTGTGTGTTGTTTTTTATTTTATTTTTTTTTTTTGTTCGAAATTATAAAACTTCGAACATGCAAATTTGATCTTGTAGTGTCGAAGTTTTATAGTTTCAACAACATAATAGGAACCCTTTGGCTAGCACTTGTAGTTCAACTGGACTTAAAGGGTAGCCCAATAAATTAGGAACATTACTGTCTGTAACAGTTACATTTTCATTTTCTTGTACTTCATCCCATGGCCTACCTTGTGATTGATTTCTGAGGTTTCTGTTCATCCTCTTCTTTGTTCCTCGTTCATTTGCGACTGTTGCTTCTTCCTCTTCTTTTTTCTCTTACTGCTATCAGTTGCTGTAGGGAAAATGTACTTGCAGTAAAAACTCATTTTTTACTTCACCAGAATTAATTAAGATATTCTGATCTGAATCCACAGGTACATCGTTGCCTATATTGGCTTGCATAAATGCTCTCTCACTTTCTGGAATTGGCTTAGAAACAGTTGAGAAGCCATGGAATTTTGAGATGGCTTCCCCACACTTCGCTGGCTCTAAAGAAATAGATAGAATGCTCTCAATAACATTGAGGGATTGGCGAGATGTACTAGCCACACAGCCATTCAGTTCAGGCACAACTTCTCTGCTTCTGATTGATTCAGCAGAGATAGGTGGAGAATTCTTAACTCTAGCATCTAATTGGTCATCTCCAATCAAAGCCGGATCTTTTATTGGACGTATTGCTTTCGACCATGAAAACATGTTCTTACTATTAAAATCATTAATATCCCACAATAATTTTCTTTTTTTGTGGCAATCGAACCATTTTTGAAACTTTTAAGCTGTTCTAATAGCTTACAAGCCGTACCAGCAGGGCAACCAATAAACAATTGCAAGTAATCCATAATGAATTCCAGGGAAGATGAACAGTTGTAGTAAAGATTACTTTATTCCAAACTAAACGAAACAACAGTATCACGAACACCCACCTGAAACCACAGCAGAAAATTAATTGTATGTTAAATGCTTTCTCCTGGTATCAGTACCAGGCTTCTTCAGAACATTTTTACAAATGAGCAACCATGTGCTTAAATAACTTTTCGTAGCATCATGTGACTCCCACATCATTAACCACAAAAGTTAATTATTACAAAAATAAATTACAAATAATCGGTCTTTTGTATTAAAAATTATTACACCTTGGGTACATAGAGTTTACAAAATGTAATGAATTAATATGATATAATATAATATAAAATGTTAGATATAATATAAAATATTAATGTAAAAGAGACCTGGAACCACTCAATTTAGTTTAAATAAAAAACTGAAGTTAAAAATTATAAAAAATATATTTGATAAATATTATTTCCTATGTAATGTTACAAACTAAAAAATAAAATAAAGAATATATAAAACAAATAATTATCATTCCTTACCAAAGACCATACTCATGAAAGTGTGTTAAATAGAAAAGGGTACCCTTTCCTGTCTACAATCTAGCAGCTCTTAATTTGAGAACACTACTAATATTTATATTGTCATTCAACCCCGGAGTCTTTCCTGCATCCAGCTTCAGTTGCCACAGCAACTCCCTATACTCTAATTTTGTCTCCCAACTTCCACCCCTGGGGTCTAAATCCACTTGCTCCAACACTAAAAACTTAAGGACCATATTTGTACATGTAAGAGAATGTTTATAAAAGGCATTAGTCTCTTTTCTTTTACTAACATCTTAAAGATGTTCATAGACTCTTCTATTCAAATGCCTTTCTGTTTTCCCTATATAAAAACTAGAACATGTTACACACATCCCCAAATAAACCAGCCCTTTTGATTTACAATTGAAATACTGCACAGATCTTAAATTAAATTTCCCGGATGGAATATATAAGGTAGCCTTATTCAACATAAAAGGACATTGGTGACACAACCCACATTTAAAAGTGCCCTTCTTTTTTCTGTTATCACATATCTGCTCTGTGTTTCCCCTCTCCAAATATTCTTTAAGATTCAAATCTCTTTTTCTAACAAACCTAGGTTGAACAGGTACATGTTCAGATATCTCTTCCTTTACTCTTAATACATGCCAAAATTTATTAATAATTTTTTCAGTCTCAAATGATGACTCTGTAAAAGTGTGAACAAATGCTCCAGTCTTATAATCCAAATTGGTGCCAACTGTCTCTGTATTGGTTTTTCCTTTACCAATGAGAGGGTAATATTTATTCTCCCTATTCTCAACCACTTCTTTGACGACTTGGTCGATAAGTTGTCCCGGATAGCTCTTTTCTGCAAATAAATTTTTAATAAATAACACTTCATTCATAAATTCATCTGTCCTACTTGTCAGAGGTCCTAATTATTTGTCCCTTCACTATCCCCTTTTTTTGATACAAGGGGTGGCCGCTATCGAAATGCAAGTACATATTTGAAAAGGTCTTTTTACGGAATATTTTAGACTGAAAACAGTTGTTTATCAAGTCTTTATATAAGGTGATGTCCAAATAATCTAACTTTTCCTCTCCAATATTAATAGTAAATCTTAAGAAATCTGTTGTTTCATTAATATAGGCAAAAAAGATGTCCAACTCATCCTTTGTTCCCTTCCATAACAAACATATATCATCTAAAAATCTAGTATATTGCACGTGTTCTTTCCAGTCTGTCTCAAAATTAAATTTCTTTTCCCAATAGTATAGTACACAATTGGCATACAAGGGGGCACAAGATGCCCCCATAGCTACACCCTTCTTTTGATAATAACATTCACCATTGAAGTATAAAAAAATATTTTTAAGGACAGTTTCAGTAAATTCAATCACTACATTAATAGATTTACCATCTAACCCTGATTCACCAACCAAAACATTAGAAAAACATTCCAATCCCTCTTCATGGGGAACACTTGGAAAAAGTTCTGTAACATCTATTGTTACCATTAACAGTTCCTTGTCAAACAATTTTTTGTTGAGTTTCTTCAAGAACTCCCACGAATCCTTACAAATATGTTGTATTGAACCTACAAATTTCTTAACTGTGGTGTCTACAAATATAGCTAATGGTTTGGTAATAGCTCCTGCCCCAACTACAATAGGTCTAAATTTCATGTTCTCTATCCCCTTGTGTGTTTTGGGGTTGCCGAAAATTGTAGGTATTTTTGGTTTATCAACTCTCAAAAAATTGTACAATCTTTCGTTGATGGTACCTTGTAATAAATTATCATACAAATAGTATTTTATTTTGGCATAAGCTATATTGATCTCATTTCGAGGAACAGATTCATATTGATCATTGTCCTGTAGTATATTGTGTAAGTGAATCTCATAGTCATTATTATACATCAACACTACACCCCCCCCCTTATCAGGTTTCATAACTCTACATTTATTTTCATTAAGGGACTCTAAAAGTTCCATATCTTCTTTAGAAAAATTATTCTCATTTTTGTTCTCTTTGTGCTTGAGAAGCCTAATTTCTCTCTCTACTAATTCTTCAAAGATTTTTAAAAATGGATGAATAGGGGGGGTTAAAAGTGCTGCTCCTGACAAGGTCAGTTTTAGGTTGACATTGACCTTTAAATAATATATTCAAATTTAATTGTCTCACAAAAAGTTTTAATTCAATAAGAGTGTCAGCCACTAATCCAGGACGTAAGGGTACAAAATGAAAACCCTTTGTGAACAATTTAAAATGCTGGTCCGTAATTAATACATCGGTAAAGTTGAAAATAATAAAATTGTCTTTTTTACAAATCACCTGTTGTTTTAAAGTCCAATCATCTTCACCAACAACCATACCATTACTCATGTCATTCTCTGGACCAGTGTCTAATTCTGTCCAGTATTCTAACTCCTCACCTGAAAACTGTTCCCTCTGCCCCCCCCCGATAATAAAAATCCTGAGTAGATGCATTTCTACCCTTTTTAGCTATCCTCTCACTCCTTCTCAAGACCTGAGGTTCGTTGGAAAAATTGTTCATATGATCTATATGAGAATTTTCATCCCCGTTCCCTTGAAATACATTGTCCTGAAAATTAACCGGATGTCTTACATTGGGCAATGGATACGCTCTACCTTCACGGTATTCAACCAGGTCTCTCTCTAATTTTCCTTTCAATAATTTTGTTACAATAATGATCCACTTCTCTAAACACATTTTCATACCTACTCTTTTCTTTCCCAATCATTTTATCTTTCGTAAATGTCTGGTTTAATTGATTCAGTTATTTCAAAAGATTCTCTCCTTTAATTTCATAGTCCCTAATCATAAGATTCATTACTTCAATGCCTGCTTTATTAAATACTTCGCACAACTGTTGAAGTAACATACTGTCAGGTTTTATATTGTTGGGGTACTTAAAAACACGCAACCCCTTAGGCACTCGATTAACATGAACACATTGTTTTAAATAGTCTATCTCTAGCTGATTTACTTTAAATGAGTATAATTTATCACTAAAACTTCTAAAATACTCATCAAAATTATTAACATTGTTAGGCACCGTACCTTCAGTAAAGTTAAACCTCCTAGTGGTCCAGGTCTCAAAATTCAAATCCATATAATTGTTAACATTCAAATGATATCCTTTGGTTCCATTATTCCCCCCTAAAAAACCCGATGTAACATTGCTATTATTATTTCCCCTTAAAGAGTTCGTAGTATTATCAGTCTGATTTAAAACCACTGATCTATTTGCTTCCGTCCCCGACAGTGGATTTAGCGCTCTTTCATTACGCCTATTCCCGTTGTCGAAAAACTGTTGTTGGTTGCCAGGGAGACCCGAACCGGTCTCCAATTCTCCATCTCCCATACGATTAGACAGTTTGGTTAACAAAGCCAAAACTTTGTTAAATTCAGTCTTGGTGACCAGAGTGTGGTCATTATTATCATTATTGTCACTGTCTCTAAACACGGTAGGAATTTCTTCCAAATTATCGGCCCCCTGCTCTCCGGCCATAATCAACTCAGAACAAACAAAAAAGTACTCAGTATCACCAAAAAACAACAAGCCGAACCAGCAGACAAACCAATAAACAATTGCAAGTAATCCATAATGAATTCCAGGGAAGATGAACAGTTGTAGTAAAGATTACTTTATTCCGAACTAAACGAAACAACAGTATCACGAACACCCACTGGAAACCACAGCAGAAAATTAATTGTATGTTAAGCGCTTTCTCCCGGTTTCAGTACCAGGCTTCTTCAGAACATTTTTAAAAATGAGCAACCATGTGCTTAAATAACTTTTCGTAGCATCATGTGACCCCCCCACCCCCACATCATTAACAACAAAAGTTAATTATTACAAAAATAAATTACAAATAATCGGTCTTTTAAATAATAAAAAACGGTATTAAAAATTATTACACCTTGGGTACATAGAGTTTACAAAAAGTAATGAGTTAATATGATATATAATATAAAATATTAGATATAATATAAAATATTAATGTAAAAGAGACCTGCAACCACTCAATTTAGTTTAAATAAAAAACTGAAGATAAAAATTATAAAAAATATATTTGATAAATATTATTTCCTATGTAATGTTACAAACTAAAAAATAAAATAAAACAAATAATCATCATTCCTTACCAAAGACCATACTCATGAAAGTGTATTAAATAGAAAAGGGTATCCTTTCCTTCCTACAATCTAGTAGCTCTTAATTTGAGAACACTACTAATATTTATATTATTTATTTTTAAAAATGTTGTGAAGAAGCCTGGTACTGATACCAGGAGAAAGCGCTTAACATACAATTAATTTTCTGCTGTGGTTTCCAGTGGGTGTTCGTGATACTGTTGTTTCGTTTAGTTCGGAATAAAGTAACCTTTACTACAATTGTTCATCTTCCCTGGAATTCATTACGGATTACTTGCAATTGTTTATTGGTTGCCCTGCTGGTTCGGCTTGTTGGTTTTTGGTGATACTGAGTACTTTTTTGTTTGTTCTAATAGCCTCTCATAGTCCACTGAGACTGCAGTGAATTGAGAGGAGTTCATAACATTCTCATCTAAAACCTTGATCTTTGCAGTTTTAAAATTCCTGATTTTAAAGTTGCATTTCAAGTTTTTATAATTTTATATTCATAATTAAGAAGGTAAAATGCAGATGTATTTTATTTTTAGGGGGGGTTACAATATCAGTGTAATACATCTATGTAATATGTGTTGAATAGATTAAAAATGTTTTAAAAATTCATGGAAACCTGTTTTTTCAGTAAGGAGAATGAGGGGTTGACATACTCAATTGTCTTGGAGATGATGTTATCACTTAACAAATATAAATGTAAGTAGAAGTTTATTTGATTCTGATGAAGTTCATTACACGGACAAAAGTGCTTAATCTATTGTATGATTCTTATGTAAATAAAGTTTTATAGTATTTTTATAATTTCGGACTGATCCTTTTGGGACCTGGATGGTTTTGCTGGAACTGAAAACGTTGCTTTATTAGTTTTCTTTGCTAAGAGAAAGGTCAAGAAAGCTCGGGTAAGTCTCTCATGATGCTGATTAAAGCCTAGAGGATTGTCTGGTTCCTGTCTCTGATTCCTCTGCCACAGCCCCTTCTGAGGCTGGCATGGATCCAACATCACGCATGTCTATGGAGGTTTTGCAGACGTCCATTTTGGATGTACAGGGGGAATCGTGGCTGGTTATTACTGAAAGGCCTAGGGGTGTTCCTCAAGTTTTAGTGAGGGAAGAGGTTCCCAACTGCCATTATTGAGTGTTCTCAGGGATCAGAGCCTCCAAGATTTTTCAAGGCTGATGTCCCACTTTAACTAAACATATTTCTCCTGCTCCTTTCTCAGAGTGAATGGCAAAACTTCACCCAAGGCCTGTTTAATCCCTTTATGGCTCATAAGCCTCTACAGGGAGTGTCTGTTCCTGCTTCTACCTGGTCTTCTACTCCTCTTAAGATACTCAAGGAGCAGGATTCTTCTGAGGATGCTGCTGCTTATTCTTTAGAGTTCCTTACATATTCCTCCCAAGTTCCTTCACCACTTGACTATGGTTCTGAGGAGAAAGAGTCTATCAGTCCTGAATCTGCTTTTGAGGAAATTTCCTTTGGTGATAACTATTTCCAGAGTGATGGGAATTTTTCAGATGGGACTGTGTTCAAGTGGTGGATATTCAGAAGTGGTACTGTGAGTTTCTACAAATGGAGTCTCCTAGACCCTCTGATGCTCCTCCTGCTCTTTCTGCCTTGCTGAATGCCTTTTCTACTGTTTCTCAGGTTCATGATTCCCAACCCAGTTGCTCCCAAAAAACTTGATACATTTTATAAAGTGCCTGAGGATTGCAAGTTTCTTTATTTTGTGTGTCCCTTTGCTGACCCATGTGTGGTGTCAGTTGCTTCTAATAAGCCCTTCAAATTGTTGCTTTCCAGTAAGTTATTTCCATCTGATAAGGATAACAGAACCATGGAGAGGCTGGGTAAGAGGAAGTTTACTTCTGCTACCATAGCTTTTAGAGTTGTTAACTATCGGACACATATGACTAGATACATTCTGGATATTCTCTCTCAAGCCTGTCAGGCTATTTCAGATCTCAGTGATTCTGAAGGGAAGGCTTCTGCTATTGCTTTGCTAGGGGCATCCTCCCAAGTAGCTCGCCATTCCATTAAATGTAGCTAGAATGCAGCTGATGCTTCATCTAGGGCTGCTGCTTTTGAAGCTGTTTTGAGGAAGTATTCCTGGTTTAGACTTCAGCCTTTGCCTGATGATATCAAGGCTAAACTTATGGAGGCTCCTCTGGATAATAAGCATTTTTTGGTGCTGCTGCTGCTGTGGAGTTAAGTCCCTGCAAGATAAAGGCAAGGCCTTACAGGAGCTGAAGCATATTTTTGTTTCCCCATGTGCCAAAGTTTTAGAGGAATTTTCCTAATAAGCCTGCTTTTGTCCATAGACAGTAATTCCCTCCCCCAAAGGTAAAAAGGGTGGTGGAAGGGCTCCCTCTGCTAGGACTACCCAAACTCCTCCTACTCAGCAAACCTCCTTTTCCTGACAAACCAGGTGCTGTCAGACTATCCTTGCCCTGTTCTTCTGAGTCACATTCATCTTTCTTTATGTTCCTCTCTGCCCTTCCTATTTGGCTAAAGAACCCCCAAGACTCCTGCGTTCTTTCCGTTATTCTTCAGGGTTATTACATGATTTGTAAATCTGTTCCCCCTTTTCTGGGCAGTCCTCAACCCTCTCAGTAACAACTGCCCTTTTTTCAGAGGTGATTCAGGGCCTTTTGTTTCAGGGAACTACTCAAAGTTCCATTTCCACAAAAGGGGAAAGGGGTTTTATTTCAGAATGTTCTTGGTCCCCAGGAAAGAAGGCACCCCATTCTGGATCTTTCTCAGCTAAACACCTTTTTGAAGGTCCTTTCTTTTGGATGCTGTCCCTTCATATCTTGTTTCCTCTGTTACGTCCTCAGGCTTTTCTACATTCCCTAGAGCTCAAGGATGATTACCTACACATTCATATTTGTCCCCCTTTCAGGAAGGTCTTACATTTCTGTGTTGCTTCCTGGCATTTTCAGTTTTCTGCTTTGCCCTTTGGCCTGTCTACTGCCCCAAAGATCTTCACCTGGCATTTTCAGTTTTCTGCTTTGCCCTTTGGCCTGTCTACTGCCCCAAAGATCTTCACCAAATGCCTTGCTCCTGTGATTGCTTTCTACAGGGTAAGGGGAGGATACATGTCATTCCCTACATGGAAGACCTGCTTATTCAGGCCTCCTCTCCAGTGATTTTACTTCAGCATCTACACTTTGTCATTTCTCCCCTGCAAAGCCTGGGGTTTACTATAAATTTCAAGAAGTCTTTCTTGACTCCTTCTGAGGATCATGTTTTTTATGGGATGCAAGATCCAGGCTGTTCCAATGCTGGCATCCCTGCCTCCTCCCAAAGCCTTAACTCTCACTGCTTTCTTTTAATCCATTCTTCCTCTACCTTCAGTTACAGCCAGATAATTTTTAAGGGCTTTGGGTTACGTGGCTTACACCATGCCTATGCTCCCTCTAGCCAATCTCCACATGAGAAAGCTCCAGTGGTTTTTAAAGTCAGTTTGGTTTCAACATTCTCATCCTTTAGATTTTCTAGTCCCTCTTCTTCCATGTCTCAAGCTGCAACTTCAGTGGAGGATTCATCAGTTGTCCCTCAACCCAGGGCTTCCTTTTCAACCTCAACTCCCCTCTTAGGAACTTTTCACAGATACTTCTGATGTGGGATGAGGGTCCTCCTTTGGTCCTCTTAAGTTCAGTGTCAAAGAGATGAGCTTTTTTTGCTGGGTCTTGAGGCTTTTCTTTCTCTCTTCCTTCCAGGGCCCCTTAAGATTCTCACAGACACTACCACAGTGATGTGGTATGTTAGCAAGAAATGGGGGAAAAGGTCTTGTCTCCTATGGTGGTTAGCCCTTCAGGTTTGGGAGTTAGCTATCCAGGATCAGGTGACCCTTCAGGCAGTTTACATTTCCTTACATTCCCTCAGATCAAAACACAGTGGCAGATTCTCTGAGCAGGTCCATAACACAATCCCATGAGTGGGTGCTTCACAGGGATGTGTTTCTGGTCATTGTCCAGCACCGTGGTACTCCTCAAGTAGATCTATTTGCCTCCCCTCTGAACAGACAACTTCCTCTGTTTTGTGCCAGAGCCCCATGCCCTCTGGCCTGGAAGGCAGACACACACTCCTTTTCTTGAAAGAGGATTTTTTTTATGCCTTCCCGCCCCTTCCTCTCTTTCCGAAAGTCTTGTACAACATAAAACAGGACGTTTCCAAAATCTTGCTGGTGACTCCCTTTTGGCCCAGACAGCATTGGTTCCCTCTTCTTATGCGTCTTGCCAAGGGCAATCATCACAAATTACCTCACCCGGTGGACGTACTCACACAAGACAAGGGATCTCTCATCCATTACCACCTGTCCATCTCTTCAACTGATATTGTGGGTGATAGGGTTTTGATCCCCTATGGGACACCTTTTTTCGGAGGACATACTTCAGGTACTGCAGGAGCCCAGGAAATCCACTACTGAGAAAGATCACTTATCTGAATGGAAGAGGTTTTCTGTTTGATATCTTTCTCTTAACCTGGATTCACTTGTTGTGGATGTTCCTGTGGTTCTTTCCTATTTGAGTGAATTGCTCAATGCTAGGCTGGCATATTCTTCTGTTAAGGCCCACCTGTCAGCTGTCTCTGCTTTGAACTCCCCCTTTAGCCTCTAGATATTAGACCAAACAGTTTTTTAAAGGCTTCCTTCAGATTAGGCCTCCCAGGAAGCTTGTCGCTCCTTCTGGAGACCTTAATTTTGTTTTAGAAAGATTGACTCAAGCTCCTTTTCAGCATGCTGCTTCAACTTATTTGCAGCATTGTTCTTGGAAGACTGTTTTTTTTTTTAGCCCTTTCTTCTGCCAGACGGGTGTCTGAACAGCAAGCCCATATGGGTGTTTCCCTTTTTATAGTTTTTCCATAAGCACAGGGTGTCTCTTCTTACTAATATTTCTTTTATGCCCGGAGTGGTGAATTAGTTGTCTCTTAATCAGTCTATTTGCCCACTTTTTTCCCTTCTCTGTAGTCTGCTAGTGAGAAGGTTTTGCACACCTTGCATTTGCATAGACATCTCGGATATTATTTGGTAAGACTAAAGCTTTTTGTAAATCTGACCAACTTTTTGTATCTTTTTATCTTTTTCCAAGTAAACCATTTTTTTTAGATATCCAAAGCCATTTCTTTTTGCTATTCTTTTAATGGGAGCCTTCATTCTTTCTGTTAAGACTCATTCTACTAGTGCTGTGGCTTCTTGTGGTGCTTTTTTCAAGGGTTTGCTAACTCTATTCTTGAGGCAGCTACCTGGACTTTTGTGCATACCTTTACGTTTGCAATTCTTTACCAAGCACTATAAGTTGGTTGTGATTTCTAGGGCCAGAGATGGTTTTGCTAGGGCCATTCTCCATGGCTTCCTAGGGGGTTCTGCTGGCCCTTCCTCTCCCAGTCCTTTTCTTGAGCTATTGCACTCCCTCTGTTTTAAAGAGTACTGCAACAGTGATATGCAACAACATAGTACAACTGTGTAAAATCTTACCACAATGGTAGATGTCCTTCTCTTTACTTTTGCAGTATTTGCTCCATCCCTCCTCCCCCGGTCCTTTTTCCTTCTGGATGTGTTCGTTACCTACGAGTATCCTTGGACTGTTGTTCCTACTGGGGCTTTCCAGTTCTGAGGATGGCATGTCTAGACATCACCTTTAAGCCCTGTGCCATGTGCAGGAAGCATATGTGTGCCGTACGGAGTACCTGTAACAACCTACAGGCTTTTGTATTCTGGTCGGGCTACCTTTGACTGGGGATTCTCATTGTAAAGAATACTGCAAATGTGGAAGAGAAAGACATCTACTGTTATAGTAAGATTTTACAAAACTGTACTTTCTTCCCCAGCCCTTGACCACTGTTATCGTGGATATCTCCCATCTGAGGTGGGGGCTATTTCTGATGGGAAAATGGTTGAGGGAATGCGGTCATCACTCGAGGCCAATCTCCACATCAGTGTGTTGGAGATGAGAGCAGTCCTGCTAGTGTTGCAAAACTGTCAGGGCCTTCTCCCAAAGGGTGTGAACAAACAGACCAAGGGAACCCAGTCTTATCCTGTCTGTCAGGAAGCAATGAGGTTGTGGCAGTGAGCAATCTCTCAATGTTTTCTGGTTGCAAAGCACATCGCAAGAAAGTCCAACATCTTGGCAGACAGTTTAAGCAGGAATATTCTGCTTCCTCACAAATGGTCCCTGAATCCAGAAGTAGCAGCTCCAGTTTCCTGACTCTGGGATAGCCCATGCTGTGAGCTGTTTGCCACCCTGACCAGCATTTTCTAAGTCCTTTTCCCACCCAAAGGACAGCCACAGAGTGTTGCTTTTCTGTGTACTTGGATCCCAGGTCTCCTCCACACCTACTCTCCTACCCATCTCATAGTAAATATTTCTCCAGAAAGCAGCCCATTGCAGAGTGACTGTGATTGTTATTGCCCCGTTCTGGCCCAGACAGATTTGATTCTGTTTTCTGAGGCCACATCTCCGGCACCCACCACGGGTCCTCAACCCCAATTCCGGTTTTGATCTCCCATCCGGTGGGGTCGCTCCTGTCAGCCTTTTGGCTCTCAGGTTAATCACATAGTTTTTACTGGCCATGGTCGTCATTTAATTTTTCATTTCATAGTTTTTTGTTTGTATTAATCACATGGATGTTCTTCGTGTTTCACTGTTGCAGTCATTACATTTGGGTTATCTGCTTGCAGGTAGCCCTCAGTCGGCCTGATTAACAAAGTCTTGGGTCCTGCGTCGGTTACTGTCCCTTCCTCAATGATGTCAGGTCATCAGGGGTATAAAACATGCAGCCGACACCATTACATCAGTCTTTCTTGCCGTGCAGTGCCCGAAGCAGAAGCAGTTCGCAAGTGCCAGTCATCCAACTCCTGAAATTTTCGTTTTCGAGTTTCAGAACTGAAGTCTTCAACTAAAGCTAAGTACCCCATTGGGGAAACTTTTTCTTGCTCCTTACCGATGTCAGTAAAAGTTAATAATTGCATTACTTGTTGAAAGCAAATACCTCATAAAGATTTTCATTCGTACTGTATTCCTTGCCTAGGCCCTGACCACGACGTATCTTGCTGTCGGTTTTGTGCTTTATTTAATCAGCGCACTATCCGTCGTCGGTATATTTTCACCTCTAAATATTTCGGTTCTCGATTTAATTATCCAGAAATGTCATTGGTTAGCCATTTGACTACCGGGATTCCAAAAAAACACAAAGGTAAAGACAGAGACAGGCCGCCGAGGTCCAAAACTGCCAACGCCGGTTTTCCTAAGCCAGTCGCCAGTTCGCCGATACTCAGTGAGGCACTTTTGCAGCCCCTGATACCCGCTACTTCTGATTCGCAAGCCACTACTGAGACCCATTTGCATGCCGCGAGATGCTTCAACTATGGAACCTGTGGATGTCTTTACCTTGGATGGGTCCGGAGCCGCTGTGCAGGCACCGGCTTCTGAGGGTGTATTCAGGCCTACGGACTTGCATATTAAACCAATGCCTTCTTCTTTACTTAGGCCTAAATCTTGACCCATGTCTAAAAAACCAATGCTCAGGCCACATGCTCAGGCCTCTAGGCCTAAAAAACAAATGTTAAGAATGGCTGAAGATCTAATAAATATAATCAGGGGCAGCCAACCCCCCCCCCCCCTTCTAAGAGGCCTAGGACTGAAGTTGATTATGAATCTTCTGATCAGGATTCTATTTTTTCTGACTCTTCTGATGATCTGCATTTGCCCTTACCTACTTATGAGGATTCTGATGCAGAGGACTCTATTTCCTCTGCTTCCCCTCCTGAGGATTTTTCTTTTGGGGAAACCTTACATACTCTAAGGGAGCATTTCCACTGGGAAAGCCAGGATTTTTCTGATTCAAAAAAAGAGGCTTAGGGATTTCCTCCTCCTACCTCAGCATAGGCCTTTAGCTTTTCCTCCTGTACTAGACATTGTTGATGATGCTTTCTCGGAAACTAGTTTGGCCCCTGATTCCTTGCCTCCTGCTCCCAGAAAACCTGACAGATACTACAGGGTCCCTGAGTCCCACAAGTTCCTTTTCAAAAATCCTATTGCAGATCCAGAGACTTTTTCACAGGGGCCCAAGGACATTAAGGCTTCTACTGCTAAAAATCCTACCCCTTCTGATAGAGACTCCAGGGAGCTGGATAGATGGGGTAAGAAGGTTTACACTTCTGCAACCTTGACCATTAGGGCTTTAAACTGCCAGTTTCATATGTTAAAATATCAGCAACATGTTATTGGACTGCTTAAACAGAAAATGATGTTGATTCCTGACTGTGTGGAAAATAAAGAATCACAGGGTTTAATGCATTCTGCCGAACAAGTTGGAAAACATACGTTGCAATGTGGTTTTGATTCATTAGAGGCCTCTTGCAGGGCTGCTGTTACTGGGTCTGTGTTTAGAAGGCATGATTGGCTTAAGGAGCAATCTTTGCCTGATCATGTTAAAGCTAAATTGTTGGATGCTCCTTTAAATCAGGACTGCCTGTTTGGCAACAAGGCTGAGGAAGTTCTTAAAAAGATGGAAGATAAAGCTAAATCTATGCAAACTGTTAAAGATTTTTTACAAGTTCAGCCTCCTAGATTTAGTAGGCACTGGCCCTCTAAGAATTGGTCCTTTCCAGCCCCTTCCAGGTCTTCTCAAGTCAAACCCAGACACAGCAAATACCCCAGGTTTCAGTCCCAGGGGACTCACAGAACTAAGCAGTGGGGGGGCCTTCACTTCCACGTCTGGGAATAGTAAGACTCCCCCCTATGGTAAACTGTCTCAATGACTTCATTTTAAAATTTTCAAGCACTTATCAACTAACTGCCCCTTTGGGGGGAAAGATTGCTCTTCATGCAAATTGGGAAATCATTACCCAGGACAAATTGGTTTTAAATATAGTGTCCCAGGGATACAGATTTCACTTCCACACATTGCCAACACCAAGTGGGTGGCCCGACCTACCCCCAAATCAGTGGGCAGAGGCTCAAAAACAAGTACTTTCTCTCTTAAGCATGGGGGCTATTCATCTGGAACCAGAAGAGGAAAAGGGACAAGATTTCTATTCGAGACTTTTCCTGGTACCCAGAAAAGACAATTGATGGCATCCTATCCTGGACCTGTCTACTCTAAACACCTTTTTGGAGATTCCAAAATTCAAGATGCTGACTCTTCACCAATTACTTCCTATGCTAGGCAAAGATGCCTGGTTGGCAACACTAGATTTAAAAGAAGCATATCTGCACATCCCAATCAGGGAATCTTGCAGAAGATATCTATGCTTCAAAGCAGGCTACACGCACTATCAGTTCTCTGCACTGCCCTTTGGCTTATCTACTGCATCCAGGGTATTCACAAAGTGCCTAGCTCCAGTTATTGCATTTTGCAGGCAAAGAAATATTCAAATATACCCATACCTGGATGATTGTCTAATTCAGGCAGAAAGCCAGGACATGCTTTTGAATCATCTGGCCTTTGTAAAAAGGGTTCTAACTTGTCTGGGGTACACCATAAACGAAAAGAAATCACATCTGGTACCCTGTCAACAAATTATATTCCTGGGAGCAAGCTTGAATACAACTTCCCAGATGGCTTACCTCATGCCAGAAAAGCAAGTTCATTTGACAACCTACTTCAAACAAGTGGCCACAAAAAACCCTGCTATCTGCAAGGCAAATACTGCAAGCCTTGGGGTTCATGGCATCCAGTATTCTTCTAATTCCATATGCAAGATTGCATATGAGGAAACTACAGTGGTATCTAAAAAGCCTATGGTGTCAACATTCTCATGACCTAGAAACAATGATTCCTATCATACCTTGCCTACGCCTAGAATTCCTTTGGTGGGCAGAGGCCTGCCACCAAAGCAAGGGACTACCTTTCGCACCACCCCCTGCTGCCCAAACCCTAACAACAGATGCATCAGACCATGCATGGGGGGCTCACCTGGCAGGGAAGTGCATTCAGGGCAAATGGAACCCAAGTCAAATGCACCTGCATATCAATCAAAAAGAAATGTTAGCTGTACAGAATGCTCTGTCAGCCTTCAAGGACCACATTCTTCCAGGACAACTAATGGTAAAGACGGACAACACCACTGTTACGTGTTACATAAACAAACAGGGGGGTACATATTCTTACCCCCTCTGCAGACTAGCCATGGCATTGTGGAACACAGTCTTGAGCTACCAAGTGCACCTACAAGCTCAATTCCTGCCACAAAAATTAAATACACTGGCAGAATGACTAAGCAGAAACCTCATGGACCCACACAAGTGGAAACCGGAACCAAGGATTTTCAATATGTTGACAAGCAAATAGGGGAGCACAGATATAGACCTGTTTGCCTCTTCCCAGAACTACCAGTTGGACAAATTTTGCACTTGGACTCCCCACAAACAAGCCTGGAAAGTGGATGCTCTGTCCTTCAGCTGGAAAAACCTATCAGTCTATGCCTTACCCTCTCTGCCTCTGCTAGTGCTACTAAAAATCAAACAGGACAAACCAAGGATGATTTTGATTGCTCCAGACTGGCCATGCCAACACTGGTACCCCCACCTGTGCAGTGTGTCATGGTTATCTCCATGGCACCTACCACTCCTTCCCTGCTGTCTCAGCAGGAGAACCAGATTCTGCACCCTCAGCTTCCAACACTGGACCTTGCAGCCTGGCTGATTACTTAATCTCTCCTTTACCATCCCTTAGCAAACCTGTGATGGATATCATTATAGAGGCAAGGAGGCCTAGTACTAGAAAATCTTATGCTGAAAATGGAAAATATTCTGTGCCTGGAACCAATCTTAAGGCATGAGCACAGCAGCGCCCAATTTACCTCAGATTTTACAATACTTAACTGAGATGCTTCACAAGGGCCTGTCTTTTTCCTCCATTAAAATCCACGCCTCAGCCATTTCAGCTCATTATAACACAGAACCTCCCCTTTTCTCTCATCCTCTGGTCAAGCAGTTCCTCAGAGGAGCCCAAAATTTGAGACCACCCAGGAGAGCTCCAACCCCAGCCTGGGACCTTAACTTTGTCTTGGAGAAACTCACTCTACCTCCTTTCGAGCCAGCTGCTGCTGCAGACCTAAAATTTCTTTCTTGGAAAACAGCTTTCCTTTTAGCAATCACTTCAGCTAGAAAGGTATCTGAATTACAGGCCCTTATGGCAGTAGAGCCTTTCATCATCTTTCATATGCGGACAGGGTGTCCCTCAGAACCAGAGCCTTTCATCATCTTCTATGCGGATAGGGTGTCCCTCAGAACCAAACCATCCTTCATGCCCAAGGTGGTATCCAGTGTGGCTCTTAATAAGTCCATTCATTTGCCAACCTTCTTTCCTAATCCACAGAATAAAAGTGAACGGATACTGCATTCCTTAGATGTGCACAGACAACTTAGATTCTACTTGGACACGACTAAACCTCAAAGGAAATCTGAACAACTGCTGGTGGCATTTGCTGCAGGGGCAGAGGGGAAGGCTATTTCAAAGCAAACCATTTCTAAATGGATAAGGCATTGCATTCATTTCTGCTATAAGCACCTTGAAAATCCTATCCCCCAGGGAATCGGACCTCACTCCACAAGGGTTGCATCTACCTCTACAGCCTTTCTTAGAGGTGTCCCTACCAGGGACATCCTAGAAGCTGCTACCTGGAGTTCTGTACATACTTTCGCCAGGCATTATCATTTGCCAATTTTCTCAAAATCCAGAGCTGGCTTTGCCACTGCAGTCTTGCAGGGCCTTACAGCTGGCCCTAATGCTATCTAAATTCCTCCTCCCAAACATAGCTTTGGGAATCTACCCAAATGTAATGACTGCAACAGTGAAACACAAAGAACATAGTACAGTTGTGTACACTTACCATAAATGTAGATGTTTGAGTGTATTCATTGCTGCAGTCCTGGTTACCCACCCTCCAGCCCCCTAACTTCTTTTGGCTATACCTCTACTTTTCTTTACTATGCTTAAAATCCTTTTTAGTGTATTTGCTTTTTTTGGAGGTATATCTTTGTGCTTTTATGTTTAATTGCTTCCCATTAGGGGGGCACCTGACATCTGGGCCAAGAAAAACTGATGTAATGGTGTCGGCTGCATGTTTTTTTACCCCTGATGACCTGACATCATGGAAGAAGGGACAGCAACTGACGCAGGACCCAAGACTTTGTTAATCAGGCTGACTGAGGGCTACCTGTAAGCAGATAACCCAAATGTAATGACTGCAATAGTGAATACACTTGAACATCTGCATTAATGGTAAGTGTACACAACTGTACTTTCCTCTAGTTCCCATAATGGCCAGAGATCCCAAGCTCTCAGACAGCGTTATCAGTATTCTGTTCTCTTCACAGAAATCTTCTACTAGGAAGATGTATGCCAGCAAGTGGAAAAGATTTGCCACCTCGCTGAGTCCAATGATTTAGACTTGTTCACCCCATCTTGGACATGATTCTAGATTTTCTGGCTGAGTTATTCCACTCAATGTTGAGGTATTGTACCATCAAAGTTGAGCTGGCTGCTGTTTCTGATTTTTACATTGTCAGAGATAACATCTCAGTGGTGTGCTAAAAATTTCAAAGACTAACATTTTTGTTATACCCCCCAATTCAGGAGCCAGTCTCTTCATGGTATTTCCCTTTCATTCTGCATGTTTCAGCCAGTCCTCCTTTTATGCTATGTCCACCACTGTTTCCTTAAAGTTGCTATGCTGGAAAACCATTTTCCTGGTGGTGATTACTTCGGCTAGATGGGTCTGGGAATTACAGGCCTTGTCATCTGTTTCTCTGTATCTGATTTTTCACAGGATTACTCTCAAGACCAATCCCTCCTTTTTATCCAAGGTAGCCTCAGAGTCTACTTTGAATCAGATGATGCACTTGCCTATGTTTTTTCCAAAATTCAGTAATAAAGGAGAATGTTTGCTGAACTGCCTTTGACATTCGTAGGTAGCTGAGGTAGTAGTAACAAAAACATTTAGGAAGACTAACTAACTCTTTTGTCTCCTTTTTCATGGCTAAGCTGGGCAGACTGGTATCCAAAGCTATCAGCTTTCCGATTGCATTTCTAATGCAGACACTTACCTACAAAACCTAAAGGTCATTCGACCAGGGGCTAAAACCTACTACTTCCAATAATGAAATACTCCCACCAGTTTACAATATCATACATCAAGATATATTAGGTAAAAGAGGGGGAGGGGTGGCAGTACTCTTTAAAAGCCACCTTTCCTTAGAATCTATGGATGACAAAACACCAAGCTTCAATAATGCTGAAGTACTACTTACTAAACTGAAGGTTAATCCCAAAAAACACATAACATTTTAGGTATCTATATTCCACCAGGTGATAATAGCCAAACATTAGAAAATATATTGCATTGATCCTTCAATACACTGCCTCAGGAAACAATTATCATGGGCGACTTTAATGTGCATTGGTTAGACTGCAACTCTAAAAACTCCAAAAATTCCATCAATCTACACAGCTTCACCCAACTCATACAGAAACCCACTAGGATTAATAAACCATCCAAAAAGCAGTCCACTGTTGACTGGATCTTAACAAATGGACTTGCTCTCTCTTCTCATTCTGTCTGTCTGACAGACCGCCTCAGTAACCATTCCCCAACTTACCTACTTAGACAACGAACTAACCCAACAAAACAAATTATATACCAACAGATAAGAAATAAAAAAACCTTAACCTGAACAACCTCATAAATTTCCTTAAACATTGTAACTGGTCTCCACGTACATTACTTCCCCAGGAAAAGCCAGTAAATTTTTTATACTACCTTTCTGGACATACTAAACACACAAGCCCCAACTAGGACTGTACGTGCTAAATCCAAGTGTGCCCCATGGCTAAGCAAAGAAATTAGGTCACTTAAAATCGAGGGACAAGGCATGGTAAAATTGATACAAAACTGAAACCCAGTCTGCATTTCAAACCTGCAAGGAACCTAGAAATAAAGCTAAGCAACAAATTAAACAAGACAAAATAAACTTTTACTCAGAAATTCAAAATAAGAACCACAATAACCCACAAAAATTCTCTACTACCCCCACTAATAACAAAATAGATAGCACCGCTACCTAATTCAACAAATACTTTACGGAAATTGATAGCTGTGGCCAACAGTCATACCCCCTGTCCTATCAAATCATCATCCATGCCAACCAATAACAAGACAACCTTCTCCCTGCAAACTGTATCAACAGATACAATCAAAAAATTACTCAAAAAACTAAAACCCACCACAGAAGCAGCAGACAACTTACCTGCTGACTTTTTAAAACTAACTGCTGTGGGTATTGCCTACCCATTGTCTATTCTTATCAATAGATCCATAGCAGAACACCATGTCCCTAACATCTGGAAAACCTCTCATATTATACCACTTTATAAAGGAGGCACATCAACAGACTTATCTAACTATCATCCAATCACAATTTTATCACCATTATCCAAAATACTTGAGAGAATAGTACACAAACAAATCACAGATTACCTGCAAAGTAATAAGCTACTAGCCAACACTCAGCCTGGCTTCCGACCATATCACAGTACTACCACCGCACTACTGTCTTATAGTAATACTTTTAATCCTCATAGAAACAACAGCAGCTTTGTATCCTCAATATTCCTTTACCTATCAAAAGCCTTTGATACGCTCTCACATGATAAACTTCTAAATGTCGTCTCAGAGTTAAATCTATGCCAAAGTACCCTTGCCTGGTTCCAAGACTACCTAACTGGGCACCAGCAAGAAGTACATTGCCAACAAACACTATCACCCCTTCTCCCAGTGACAGTAGGAGTCCCACAAGGCTCAGTATTAGGCCCACTACTCTTTACAATATTTGTAAATAATCTCCGTACCGCTACCCCACAAGCTTCGCTAATTCAGTATGCAGATGATTCGAAAGTGGTATGTGCTGCTACTTCCATACAGGAACTTCAAACAGTAGCACAACAATCCTTTCTAGCAGTAGAGACCTGGCTAGCAAACTACCAACTAATCCTGAACTCTCAAAAAAAACAAACTGAGATCTTCCATCCCAATAAAACAGTAGCACCCACTGCCACATGTGACATCATTTAATTAAGTAGCACTCTTATCTCCCCCTCTCCTCACACTAAACTTCTCGGAGTTGAAATTGACTGAAACATGAGATTTGACATCCACATATCACAGACAGTAAAAAAAAAAAAAAACCATTAAAAATAGGAGCACTGTACAGAAACAAACACTAAGACTACCTTTGCCCAATCCCACCTGATCTCTACACTGCTTTATACACCTCCCATACTTACAAACCTAAGAAAGTCAGAACTAGCAAAACTGGAATCCTGTTACAATAAAATAGCGAGCTAAGCCGCAAGCTAACTGTTTAGATCACACCACTATTTAGCGCTTAAAAACTCATCTTGCTTGAGCTCTCGCAGCTCCTTCTCCTTAACCAGTTAACTATGGCACATAAAGTCTTCTATCAACCTGATAAAACTCCAGCCCTTCAAATATTACTTCAACCATACTCCACTACCGGAACCCCCCACTTCACCAACAAACACCTTATTAAGATCAATAAAACTAGTAACCTAGCTGGAGAATCCCTCTTCTCAAGTTATGTAGGCAAAATCTGGAATGCTGTACCACATGACATTGTAACCACTTCAACCCTGTCTCAGGTTAAAAAAATTCTAAAAAAATCACTTTTCCAGCAAATGGCTGTGCCCTTGCTCTACACCTGACAAAACCATTTCTATCAGCCAATACTAATATTTATTCTTTATGGTTAGTAACACTACACTTACTATAGGACAATTGGCCCCCACGACAAACAATAATACTCTACATAAAAATAACAATGTAAGTCCTACACAAAAATACCATCTGGCTGTACTTGTCTCTCACTTTCTGTTCTTGATTACCTGCACTTTACTTCAATATTCTGATTCACTATAGTATATGTTTATAGATTCCATGCTGTGTTAGCCAAGCTTTAATGTCTGTTGCTCTTGTAACTGATTACTTAGTTGGCATACAGGACCTGATTGTTTTAAACTATATTACATATATTTCATTGTGTGATCAGTTCTAATCAAATGTTGTAAACTGTATGTATTACATTCTTTGTGGAGCTTTTCTCCTCTGGCGTTCACTGAAAAAGGACACGCGTCCAGTTGGACTTTCCCAGTAAACAAATGGTAAAATAAATAAAATAGTTGCTATCTTCACTGCTTTTTCACCAGAGCTTCTATAAGATGATATTTGTGCTACTGCTGCTAAGTGGACTAATTCACATAACTTTGAGTCCCATTACAAATTGGATGTTCATTCCATGACTAGGACCTTGTTTGGTTCCACCATTCTCTCATACATTCTCTCCTAAGTCTTCCCTGGGTTGATACGTGGCTGTAGACTCTGTCCCACAGGTTGAACCTGGACAGAAAAGACAACATCTTATATAAAAATTATGCATCTGCCATAACAATAGAATCATGTTGTCTGTTAACATCCCGTTCAACCATCCCTCCCTCTGATCTCTTGACCTTTTTCTGTGGTCTTTATGGTCCATGTTAGTGTGCGACAGAGCTGTCGGGGTCCCCCTTTGGGTCCTGTTTTATGCTCCTAGCATGTGTATTTTTCATGCTTCCTTAGGATTAGGTGAGAGGCAAATGCAATCTGAGGTAAATGTGGGAGAGCAGGTTGTTATGGGTAGAGGAAGCAAAGCTCTGGAGCTGTAAGTTTATGAAGAATGCTGGTGTTGGATTCAATAACTTACAGGTTGAACCATGCAGAAACAGACAGCATGGATTTATGGTTGTGGTAAGTGCATGACTTCCATTTTGTCCCTATCAGCATGCTAACAGGCAGCTAATATTTCTACCTCCAGAGCCTTCCATGAAGCCTGCATTAGCCTTAATGAGAATGTATGTAACTTGGATGTTGTGAGGTAGTGTTTTGCCTGAGAATTAAATTCCTTCTTTATATTTGCTTCTTGTCATAATCTTGATTCTCATTAAGGTCTTAATTGGAGCACACTAGTACTGAGAAACTGTTTGCTTCAGTTGTTCTTTGAACTAGCCATCTTATATGACACTTTGTAAATAAGGACAACTTTCACCATGGATACCATTTAGTCTGTAGTCTGACACTAAATTCATTATAGTAACTAACTCTTGTAGTAGTTTTTTATACATGAGTGTTATCTTTTATTTTTAATGTTTTTGCTTGCTAACTCTATTACTAACTCTTAGATGTTCATTATTATTAGTACTGTTAGTACATTTTTGTATGACAATTTGTGTTTGTATAAAAACAAATTTTTTTTTTTTTTTTTTTTTTTTCATCTCAGAATGTATCTCACTCTGTGGAGCTTTTCTCCCCGGGCCTCTACTGAAAATGGAAATTTCTCCAGCTAGACTAGCCCGGTCAACAAATGTAAAATAAATAAAAAATAAAATAAAATCAGCTCTGTATGTAACTTTCAATTTTTTTACCCAGTGCTTCTCATAATTTCTTTCACTTGTTATAATGGGGGCCTGAAATAAAATCTCAAGTATCACAGGCCATTATAGCTCACAAATCCTGACAAACCGCAACTTCTCCCTTCTTACTATACTAGAATCAGCATATAACAGATTTGCAGCGAACCATATATGTAAATTCCATCACTGCCTCTCACTAAAATACTTAAACTCACTAGAATTACCACACCAGATTCTCCTGTCTCATCTCCTAATTATCCACTCTATACTATACCAGTCTTCCTACTGCCCCAGGTTATCTCCTCTTATCTCTCATTACTCCCCAACCAGATCTCTAAGTAGCTCAGACCAAGATCTTCTTCAAATCTATAAACCCAAAACCAAAATGGGCAGCAACCTCTATAGTTACCATTCTGCCATTTCTTGGAATAGGCTTCCATTAGAAATTAGGTCCCTCAATCAACTTAATTCAAAGCAGCCACCAAAGAATATGTAAAAAGTCACTGGCTCTGTACTTGTATCAACCCCTCTTAACCCTCCTATTATTACTCCCAAAAATAGTGCTCAGTCTGCATAATGTACTACTATGCTTAGCTGACATCTTCTGTTTATATACCTGTTAACCATTTATAGCCTTTTTTACCTCTTCTTGCAATTGTCATCTTTTACCATGAACAGTAACCTCCCAAAATTTCTATTAAAAATAAGTATCTCTCATCTCTCTCCTTCATTCATAGTACATGGTAATAGTAAATGCATGAGAACTTTTCGTCTTATTGCATCATTTGACTACATTATATTACTTTGTTTTACTGACATATATATTGACTTGTACTGTAAATATTTTTTTTTTTTTGCTTTTTACTGGTTAATCTCATTGTAATGTTTTGTGGAGCTTTTCTGTCTGACTGGGCCTCCGCTGAAAAAGGGCTGCTTTAGCTCAGTCAGACATTTCCGGTCAACAATGTATGGCATGTGTCTCCATTGGTGAGGGTGTTAACATGGTGAGGAGATATTTAATCAGGTCTGGGAAGATTTCTCTTCCATAAATTGATTTTTTGTGTATGTTGTTGCAAATGGCCCTTGACTATAACATTTTCATGTTTCGTGATGTATGTTATTGGCAACTTGCTAGTGTAGCTATGGGCACCAGCTGTGCCAATTCGTATGCCAACATAGTTATGACGGAATGGGAACATCATTTTATTTTTGGCCTATATAATTCATCTATTGAACCTATGAACCTATTGGTTTATTTCAACGTTTTGTTGATGATCGTTTTCTCATTTGGGAAGGCAGTGAACAGGAATTGTTGGAATTCTCTACCTATTTGAATACTACCAGCACTTTTTTGAGGTTTACTATTCAATACTCTGCCAGTTCTGTTGATTTTTTAGATGTTACAGTAACCAAGATAGGTAATTCATTGTCTACCAAGTTGCATAGGAAGGAATGTTATTATCCAGCTTTCCTACATCGACAAAGTATGCATCCAGAATATACCTTCAATCGTGTGATGAAAGGTCAAGCGTTTAGGATTTCTCGTTTGTCATGTGAAGAACATGACTTTGCATCTAGTTTGAGACATCTTGCAGTAGAATTTGAAGGCAGAGGATATAAATCTGATGAAATTTCTAAAACCTGTAGAGAAGTGACTAGTGAGAGGCAAGGTAGAGCTTTCCCTTATTATAGTGATCGACCAAGAAACATGAATATAAAGTCTTCTATGTTGAGCTATGTTCCTATAATTTTGTCCTATACTAGTGATATTAATAGGATCCAACATATTGTCAAGAAAAGTTGGCCTATTTTACTTATGTATGTTGACACTACAGCCATTGTTGGATGTAGACCTAAATTTGTGTATAAAAATAAGAGAAATCTGAAACAGTCTTTATGTTATTATAATATGCCCAGAACTAATTTAGGATTTACAGGAGGCACCCGGAAATGTGGCAAATGTGCCCAGTGCCAATACATAGATGAATCCAGATTCTTTAGGCACCCGGATACCGGATGCCTATGGGAACTGAGAAGTCAGGCTAATTGTGATGCAAAAAATATGGTGTACTCTGCTCATTGTACACAATGTTTCAGGTTTTATATAGGGAAAACAAATCAACGTCTTAGCGAGCGCATCAGAGATCGTGTTTATTGTACTACGAAAGGACTAGAACATAATGCCCTAGCTAAGCATACATTGAAGGAAGGGGCACAACTTATATTTTTGTTTCAAGCTTTACATGTTGTTATAGAAAATGTTAGACAAGGTGATTTAATTAACATCACAGAGACAGTGGAACTCCAGTGGATCTTGAGACTTGGTTCTCATAGGGGTCATGGTTTGAATGACAGTGTTCCCCTTAAACCTGTTTTAAAATCTAGAAGGGTCAATAAACATAAACACAAGAAATGTTAGTGTCTGTTATTCATAGTTATATATATATTTTTAATATATTCATTTTCTATGGTATATGTTCTTATTTATTGTTTTATACCTTAATGTGTGCATTTAGGATGAATTCACACATATTCTTAATGAATGTACACACGTATATGTATTTTTATGTATCTGTGGTTTTAAATTGTTAATTATTCAGTGAGAATTCTCTGCAAGGTGATTGGCTTTTAGATTTTTAAATTACTATTTAAGATGTGTATGAAGTTTTGCTCTCTTGGTCTGATAAAGCAGTATTGATTTACTGTGAAAGCGCTTACCGTTCTAATAAACTTGGATTTTGTTTTATAACAGCTGATACTTGAATTTGCGGCTTTTCCTCTGCCTGGGTGTTTTGTATTATTACTATAAGTAGTATGTGTTTTATTCTGGCATTAGATCTGAAGAAGCTATATGCGAAAGCGCTCATCTGTGTTTTTGTATCTTTATTAAAGTTACGGCTTGGATTTACCTCTGCTGTGCACTACTGGTTGTGTTTTGAACTTTTTGTTACTTTTTGCATTTTTCACACCAGTTGCTTATTTCCCCAACATCGTTTGTTTTTTGGAAATGTAAAATAAAAATAATAAATAATATTTAAGTAAATTTACTGACCATACCACAGGAAAGACTACTAAACTTGCTTAACTTGGTATATCAACCTGTAGACAGAACACCTGATCTAGTATGAGGAGGGTCCATCCTTGTTATCAACTGTCATGTTTTAGGCAGTTTAGCATCTGAAGCTTTTCCAAGAATTCTAAACATCTCCTGTTTACACATAATACTCTGTCTGGCAGCCTTACCCTCCAGATCTCTTTTACCGTACCAGTGTTAGCACATCAGAGAAGTGGCTACAGACTATATTATTTTTGTGACAACATTTTCTCAGATTTTGTGAGTGAAGTGTCTTTTTAATAGATTATATTAGCTTCTGACTTAGTTTCCAAGTTTATTAAACCAATTTGAAAGATGACCAATTTTATTATGACCTTTAAGATATTATTCTTTATATATCACATGTTTTAATTTCAGTGGTTCAAAGTGTTATATATCTGCATATATATATATATTATCTATTGCTCATTTGATCATCATAATATAACATGACATTTATGGTTATTGTATATATGTCTATATATTTTATACCTATATATATATATATATATATATATATATGTTTATACATATTTATGCATTTATTCTTGACATAATATACATCTGTAGTTGTTATTTATGCATTTCTATATTCTAACACTTTATGAATTTTTTATAAGTCTATTCACAATTGATATCATTTTATATAACTAGCGAATTGTTGTATAGCTAAACATATGTTCCTGACAACTAGATATGTTTTTAGTTGATTATTTACAATTCTTATAGCTAAAAGCATATAGTTTATTGCTTTATGTGTCAGGTATTGCTTAGCTTGGCTCTTTGTAGTACTTTGTCACTTCAAGCATAAATGCACTCATCAATATTGTTAACACTGATACAAACTTATATTTGTCTCTTAGAAGTGAGCCACAGTATTATTTTATAGATGCTTTAAACATGCAGTTTTAAATGGAAGTTTTTAAGTAAGATTTGAATGTAATGAGCTGATGCTAAGTGCACTATTGCTTAATTATTTAATTGAATGAAAGAAAAAGCGGGAAATTAAGGAATGGTTTTCTGCTATATAAGCATTTGGCTTTTTACTAGTTATTGTAACCTGAAGAAGCATACAGTCCGTACGCGAAAGCGCTTGTTATTTTTAATAAAATCATCAAATCTATATCTCTACATCGTGGTGATCTTTGCTTGGTGTTCCTGGGACAATTTGAAAGATCTGATGTCAGTTTCATTCCGTCCTTGACTGATGGGTTCGGATCCGAGACATTGGATCCAACTCGGCTGTTGTAAAATTTCATGGCAATCCAGAACTCTCAAGCTTCTCCCTTACCCACAGTGCATTCTCCCCGTTACCTCAGATCTCATTTGCCACCATTAGGTGAAAGACGTAGTTGTTTGACTCTTAAGTTGGACCTACTGGGATAGATGTGTGTTATTTTTTGTCTTCTACTTCAGACTTTACTTACATTTTCTCTTTTTGTACTAGCATACTCTAGATATTATCGTTAGTATCTCTTTCTCCATGTTTTTCTCTCCCTTATCCTTCTACATTTATTGTAGCTTTACTAGCTTTGTAGGTAGTCCCATTTCTCCCTCTTCCTTGGTTAAAAAAAAAAAAAAAAGGTTTTTCCTTTCCAATTTTCCTTTCATTTTATTGTTACCGTTTTTGTGGTGACATTTACAGTTTCTTCTATACAGTTCTTAGAGCTGTTATTATTGGCTGAAAAAGAAAAAAATACCAGCAGGTTTTAAGAAGTGTGAGTGCAAAAGATTCCCTTCTCTGACTTGCACACTGTTTGTGTCTCCTGCCTTGGTCCCCTCCATCTGCAAGAAAGTTGTGGGATATGTCATGCCTTTAACCCCTGATTGTTAGAACACAATAATAAATTGATCTTAAAGGGCCTTTTACCATCTTCCTTTGGTGATGCCATCTCTGGAGAGATGTTCAAAAAGTTGTCTGAATCATCTCTGAGCTCTTCTTCTGTTTCCACCAAGACCTCAGAGAAAACTTCAGAAAGGCCTTTTTCGGATCCAACAGTTTCTACGGCTCTGTCCAAGAAGAAGAAAAAATGTAATTATTGGATCTGACCCCCTTGGATCAGACAAAGGTAAAAAGTAAGTCTTTAGATCAAACAGCTTCTTGGATCCAAAGCCTCAAAAACAAAGGATTCATCTGCTCTGAAGACGTCGGATCCTCCTAAAATACTGAACATACTTCCAAGGATAAGGGACTCCTCATCCTTGGACCCTGTCCCATTGAGAGTGCCTTCTCCTTTTCTTTATAGACCGGATTCAACTTCCAGGCAGTCCTTTCACTCTTCTAGGAGTCTCACTGTAGAAGATGTGGAGAGTGTAGCGAGACAGATGCTTTTGGTGCAGAGCCTTCCAGTTGTTGCTTTAGTCCCTACCCCTTCAGGTCAGTAAGTCCCAATATCCAAGACTCCACCTCTGACTCTTCCTCTTCTGACTCTCTCTGTGGGTCTGGAACCCTTAGATGTTCATCGTGTTTCACTGTTGCAGTCATTACACTTGGGTTATCCTGCTGACAGGCAACCTGCAGTCGGCCTGAATTCCAAAGTCTTGGTCCGGTGTCGGTTGCTGTCGCCTCTTCCCTGACGTCAGTGCGCCAGGGGTATAAAAGATGCAGCCGACGCCATTTTCTTCAGTCTTTCTTTCCGTGCGGTGCCTGAAGCAAAAGCAGTTCGCAAGTGCCGGTCGGCCGACTCCTGAGATTTTCAAAATTGAATTTCAGATCTAAAGTCTTCAGTAAAGCTAAGTACCCCGTTGGGGAAACTTTTTCTTGCTCCAGACCGATGTCAGTAAAAGTTAACAATTGTATTTCTTGTGGGAAGCAAATACCTCATAAGGATTTCCATTCTTACTGTATCCCTTGCCTAGGCCCTGACCACGACGTTGCTAGCTGTCAGTTTTGCGCTAGATTCAACCAACGCACTATCAAGTGTCGGTTCGATTTTGCTTTACATTACTTTGGCCGAAGGTTTAACTATATAATGCCATCAGAACAACCGACGACCGGAGTTCATAAAAAGCGCAAGGACAAAGAAAAGGACAGGCATCCGAGGTCCAAAACCGACGACGAGGCCTCTTCTAGGCCAGTCGCCGGTTCACCGGTTCTCAGTGAGGCGCTTTCGCAGCCCCTGACACCCGCTACCTCAGAGTCACAGGCCACCCCTGACTCCCACGTGGAGACAACCAGACCTCTAGAAACTCAAGGTATTGGGCCTACGGAAACTATTCCCTCAGATGGGTCCAGAGACGCTGAGCAGGCATCGGCTTCTGAGGGTGTTTTCAGACCTTCACAGCTTACTGTCAAGACCACTCCAGCAGCCAAGGCAAAGTCTAAAACACCTTTAAAGACAAAGAAACAAGTACAACATTCACCAGGGCAGTCATCCATGCCAAAGAAAGATGCTTAAAATGGCTGAAGACTTAATTACTCTGATCAGGGGTTCTCATCCCCTTCCTGATAAAAGGCTTAGGCAAGATACTGACTATGATTCCTCTGACCAGGTTTCTATTTCCTCTGATTCCTCTTCAGAACAGGGATATTCTCTTCCTCCCTATGAGGACTCTGACACTGAAGAATCTATCCCTTCAGCCTCTCCTCCTGAGGATTACTCCTTTGGGGAAACCCTGCACACCACGAGGGAGCATTTGCATTGGGAGAGCCAGGATTATTCAGAATCCAAGAAAGGCTCAGAGACTTTCTTTTACTGCCTCAGCACAGACCCCTTGCTATTCCCCCTGTACTAGATATTGTTGATGATGTATTTTCTGAATCCAGTTTGTCTCCTGATTCTTTACCCCCTGCACCAGTTAAGCCAGATAGGTATTACAGGGTCCCAGATTCTCATAAATTTCTTTATAAAAACCCTGCTGCAGACCCAGAAACAATTTCACAGGGTCCCAAAGGGGTCAAGGCTTCCACTGCAAAAAGCCCTGTTCCCTCTGATAGGGATTCTAGAGCACTGGACAGATGGGGGAAAAAGTTTACACTTCTGCCACTTTAGCTGTAAGGGCTTTAAACTGCCAGTTTCACATGCTTAAATATCAACAATACCTAATGTATTTGCTAAAGCAGAAAATGCTTACAAGCTCAGAATGTACTGAAAATAAGGAAATGCAGGATTTATTGCATGCAGCTGAACAAGTGGGAAAGCATACTTTGCAATTTGGTTTTGATTCATTAGAGGCTTCTTGCAGGGCCGCAATTACAGGTTCTGTCATTCGAAGACATGCTTGGTTAAAAGAACAAAGTTTACCTGATCGTGTTAAAGCAAAATTGTTGGATGCTCCATTACGGCATGATACTTTGTTTGGTGTTAAAGCGGAAGAGGTGTTAAAGAAAATGGAGGATAAAGCAAAATCAATGCAGACAGCAAAGGATTTCTTACAGGTTCAGCCACCCAGATTTAGCAGGAACTGGCCTTCTAAAAATTGCTCCTTACCAGTGTCAGACAGGCCACAAAGAGTCAGATACAGACGCCCAAGAGGCAGATCTCAGCCCCAAGGTTCATACAGACCTAAGCAATGGGGTGCTTCAGCCCCCAAAGGCGGAGAAAACAAAGCACAGCCTTATAGGAAACAGTCCCAATGACTTCCCTCTACCAATGCCAAACACTTACCTTTTGGCAGCACCCTTAGGGGGAAAACTAGCAATTTTCTCACAAAACTGGCACATAATCACCCAGGACAAATGGGTACTGAATATTATTTCACAGGGTTACAGGTTCCATTTTCACACCCTACCCAGGCCAAAAGGTATGCCAGACCTGCCACTCAATCAATTGGCAGAGGCACAAAAACAAATTTCTGCTCTCATGGACATGAGGGCTATTCAAAAAGTACCACGGCAAGAGCAGGGACAAGGATTTTACTCAAGACTTTTCTTGGTACCCAGAAAGGACAAAGCTTGGAGACCAATACTAGACCTGTTTACTCTAAATACTTTCCTGGACGTTCCAAATTTCAAAATGTTGACACTGCAGCAACTTCTACCCATGCTGGGCAAAAAGGCTGGGCTAGTTACTTTGGACCTCAAAGAGGCATACCTGCATGTCCCAATCAGACAATCTTGCAGAAGATACCTCAGATTCATAGCTGGCTCAATGCATTACTAATTCTCTGCACTGCCCTTTGGCTTATCTACTGAGCCCAGGGTCTTCACAAAATGCCTGGCACCAGTAATTGCATTTTGCAGACAAAATGGAATTCAAATATATCCCTACTTGGACGACTGCCTTATTCAAGCAGACAGCAAGGACATTCTACTACAGCATCTGGCGTTTGTAAAAAGATTACTAATTTGCCTAGGGTACACAGTAAACGAAAGTAAATCAAAACTAGTGCCCTCTCAAGAGATAATATTCCTGGGTGCAAGCTTAAATACAACTGCCCAGATGGCTTATCTCACGCCAGGCAAACAAAGGCAACTGACTCATTACTTTCAAATAATGGCAACAAAAACCCAGCTACCTGCAAGAGAAATTCTGCAGGCTTTGGGCTTCATGGCATCCTGCATCCTGCTAATTCCATATGCAAGACTGCATATGAGGAAGCTACAGTTGTATCTAAAAAGTGTTTGGACTCAACATTGCCACAGCCTGGAAACAATAATTACTCTCATTCCCTGCCTGCAACAAGAGTTTCGATGGTGGGCACTGGCCTGTCACCACAACAAGGGACAGCCTTTCACTTTACCTACAGCCAGGCAGACACTAACAACAGATACATCGGATTATGCCTGGGGTGCACACATGGTGGGGAAATGTATACAGGGCACATGGCCCACAGACCAAATGCATCTACATATCAATAAAAAAGAGATGCTAGCTGTACAGAATGCCCTGACAGACTCCATGGATCTACTACATCCAGGACAACTATTACTAAAGACGGACAATACAGTCATGTGGTACATAAACAAGCAAGGGGGCACTCATTCCTACCCCCTCTGCAGGCAAGCCGTGACTTTGTGGAACACAGCACTGGCCTATCAAGTACATCTGCAGGCACAATTCTTGCCAGGAAAGAAAAATACTTTGGCAGACGAACTAAGCAGAAACCTCATGGACCCTCACGAGTGGAAACTAGATCCACAAGTCTTCAGCATGATAACAAAGAAATGGGGATGCCCAGACATAGATCTGTTTGCCTCCCCTCACAACTGCCAACTACAGAGATTCTGCACAAGGACTCACTCACAAGCATTGAAGTTGGATGCTTTATCATTCAGCTGGAAAAGCCTAACAGTTTATGCCTATCCACCACTGCCTCTACTCCCCAAGGTACTCCTGAAGGTCAGACAAGAGAAGCCAAAAATGATTATGATTGCCCCAGACTGGCCACGCCAGCACTGGTACCCAATCCTAAAGAGCTTGTCTCAAGGGCCAGCCTGGACTTTACCTCAAATTCCTCATCTGCTGACCCAACAAAACAATCAGATCCTGCACAGCCAACTCAGAACCTTAAATCTGGCTGCTTGGCGAATAATATAGCCACTCAGACCACACCTCTCTCTAAAGCAGTTATGGATGTCATTTTGGAAGCCAGGAGGCCCAGCACCAGGAAATCTTAGGCTGAAAAATGGAAGAGATTCTGTGCTTGGAACCAGGCACAAGGACTTGAACCGCTTGTTCCTAATATTCCTCAGATTTTGCAATACCTAACTGAGATGCTGGACAAAGGCCTATCCTTCTCATCAATTAAGATCCATGCCTCTGCCATTTCAGCTCATTACAATACGGAACCTCCTATTTTCTCTCATCCACTACTAAGACAGTACCTCAGAGGGGCAAAAAACATAAGACCCCCAAGGAGAGCACCTACACCAACATGGGACCTCAACTTTGTCTTGGAAAAGCTCTCACTGCCTCCCTTTGAGCCAGCCAATACAGCTGAGATAAAATACTTATCATGGAAAACTGCTCTGCTCCTAGCAATAACTTCAGCAAGAAGACTGTCAGAGTTACAGGCATTAATGGCAGTGGAACCTTTTATCATTTTTCATCCGGACAGGGTTTCTCTAAGGACAAACCCAACATTTATGCCAAAGGTAGTATCCAGTGTGGCTATTAACCAAACCATTCATTTACCAACCTTTTATCCAAATCCCCAGAATAAAGGGGAAAGACTTCGGCATTCTTTGGACATACACAGGCAGCTACGCTTCTACTTGGACAAAACAAAAGCTTTCAGAAAAACTGAGCAACTTTTTGTGGCATACGCTGCAGGATCTCAAGGAAAGGCTATTTCAAAGCAGATTTGTTTCAAAATGGATAGGACTCTGCATTCGTTTCTGCTATGCACAGCATGGCAAATCAGTGCCTAAGAATGTTAGGCCACATTCTACCAGGGCAGCAGCCACATCAGCAGCCTTTCTCAGAGGAGTACCAACCAAGGAAATTTTGGAGGCTGCAACTTGGAGTTCAGTGCACACATTTACCAAGCACTACCACTTACCTCTTTACTCTAAATCCAGAGCAGGCTTTGCCACTGCAGTTCTGCAGGGCCTCATAGCCACTCCTAATCCTATTTAGATCCAGCCGCCCAACCTCAGCTTTGGGATTCAACCCTAGTGTAATGACTGCAACAGTGAAACACGATGAACATAGTACAGTTGTGTACCTACCATAAATGTAGATGTTCGAGTATATTCACTGTTGCAGTCTAGGTTACCCTCCCACCATCCCCCTTTCATTGCTGGTACTTATCTGTACTTCTCTATTCTTTACAACCTATGTGGTGTATTTGCTGGTAGAGGAAGGTAATGTTTATGTTAGTGCATGCTTTTTTATTTGCAAAATTTCTAGCCTACCCTTTTGGGGGCACCTGATATCTGGTGCAAGAAAAACTGAAGAAAATGGCGTCGGCTGCATCTTTTATACCCCTGGCACACTGACATCAGGGAAGAGGCAACAGCAACTGACACCGGACCAAGACTTTGGAATTCAGGCCGACTGCGGGTTGCCTGCCAGCAGGATAACCCAAGTGTAATGACTGCAACAGTGAATACACTCGAACATCTACATTTATGGTAGGTACACAACTGTACTGTCTGAGTTGTCCATATCTGTTTCCTTTGGGTCTGAAGATCGCTGTATTCGTGGATCCAAAGTTTGCTCTGAGCTCCTCTATGCTATTGGATCCAGAGAGCTCTCAGAGCTAATTCTACCCTGTCAGATCTGAGGTGTTTAAGTTGACTCCGAGGGCTTTGGAGTCATCTCTACACTTTGGAGCTTCAGCAAGGGTTAGTTTGGTTCTGACGTCTGCATCAGGGCTGTTTTTCTTGGAGCAGGGTGGGACCAAGGATCAGAGAGCCCTCCTTTCAGACCTGGGTTCCTATCCCTTTCCTGGAAGGTCGATCTTTAGGACTTTGGAGAGAGCCCTGTCAGCTTCTATGACTCAGACAGGTCCTGTCCCCTCTGGTTCCGTATCTCCCCCTGCTCTGTGTCAGGAGTCTGAGCTAACCCTTCCACAAGGACAGCCAGTACCAACATTTCAGGACACCCAGTTGGGTATTTCTACCTCTTCTGATACTTCCTCAGATTATCCCACTGAAGAGGTCCCTTAGAAGAGGACATGTCAGAGGAAGCATCTGGATTCTTCCGAATCTGTCAGGGAAGAGACATATTTTGACTAGGGCAAAGGATCCCCACGGTCACCTACTGTGGACATTTCATTCAGAGATATCCTTGAAATCCTAAAACAGAGAGGCGTCTGGAAGCCGAGCAATCCTTTGTTGGAGGAATCTGTACTCCTGGAGGCATTTGGTACTGGCCCGTCTATGTATTGGGTGATTCTGCCCATCGATGAGCACCTAGAAATGGTCTACCAGTGGTCATGGAAAGAGCCTGACTCCATTGAGCCCATACCAAGGAAGCCTGATAAAATTATGACCCCTCCGGAAAACAAACAGTTGTGGTCCAAGGGCCCTGCTGTTGATGCCATGGTCATAGTGGTGGCCACTAGAAAGGAACCAGCAGAAGAAAGTTCCTCTGTTCATCCCCCCAACAGGGGTCGTGGGTGATGGACAGGTCAGGGACCTTTACCTTGAGGTCCCTGAACTATCTGGCACATGTCACCAGATTACAAATAGATCTGATAAAGGAACTCTTGGATACCCTTGCAGGAACCATGTCTGAGGCTGTGAAAGGCACTGTCTCCTCACAGTTGACGAAGCTTCAATTGATACCGAACTCATCCATGAGCCTTCTTTCCAGTATGGTAGATGGAACCTTGGGGGCAGTGGGTTCAAACATAGTCATCAGGAGACACACCTGGATGCACTTGTGTGACTTTGGTGGAGCCTTTTAAGTCTATGTTCATCAATGATTCTTTTGACGGCACGTCTCTCTTTGGCCCCAAAGTAAAAGATACATTGTCCAGTGTGAGAAGGATGGAAAGACCCTTTCTGCCATGGACATCTGTTTTTCCACTCCTGAAAGATCCTTTTCAAGTAATCATCATAGGGTAGAAAGATGTGGTTCAAGAAATCACAAGGATCTTTCCAAGACTCACATTGAGGGTCTTCCGACAGAGGCAGAGGAGGAAACTCAAATGGTACATGCTGCCATTGTGGCAGAGGAGGCCTGCAACATCAATGGTCCAGAGAACCTTTCTTTGCCAAACCTTTCTAGTGCTGCTGAATGGATGCCCGATTGCCCCCTTTGGAGGCAATCGGGGTTTGTTTATCCCTGCACCAGAGAGCCTGACTAGAGATAAAAGATACTTAGGTGCAGATGAGTGTATCCATAGGATATATAATTCCATTTTCCCTTCCTCCTCCAGTTTCTAGGAAAATTCATGATGTTCCACCCAATCAGATGGCTCAGGCACCCAGTCAAGTACAAAAGCTGCTAAACAAAAGAGTCATCCAAGAGGTCCCCCCAGACCAGAAAGGATCCAGAACTTATACAAGATTCTTTTTAGTGCCAAAGAAAATAGGGGACTGAAGACCAGTTCTAGATCTCAGCAATCTAAACAGGTTTGTTCGAAAGACAAAGTCCTGGAAGGTCACAGGTGAGTCCATTCTTCCATTTTTGAAAAAGGATGATGGATGTACTCAGTAGTTCTCCAGGATGCATACTGTCTTATAAATGTAAACAGGCAGTCCAGGAGATTATTGAGCTTTTAGCTAGGAGCCAGTCATTATCAGTTCAGAACACTACCCTTTGGCCTCACCACAGCCCCCAGGGTGTTCACCAAATGTATGGCAGTGGTAGCAGCTCACTAGACGACTGACTCATTACCACTTCGACCAGGCATCAACTCATTATGACAAGGGAAGAAGTCATCCACGCTTGCTCAAGATTAGGAATAACCATAAATTTCAAGAAGTGAAATCTAGAGCCAACTCAAATTCTAGAATTCATAGGAGCGCTACTACATACAAGGTCAACTGTAGCCTCCCGTCCCCTTTCCAGAGTTCAGACTTTAAGGTCACAAGTTAACAAGATACTTTGCAGTACCACAATCTCGGCTCACCTTGTTCTACAAGCTCTAGGATCAATGGTGGCAGTGATAACCCTTGTTCCACTAGCCAGGTTTCACATGAGAATTTTCCAGTAGATTTTGACATCTCAGTGGTCAATTCTTCAATTACTGTTGTCCACTTCAATATGAATTACAAACTCGGAGAAGAAAAGTCTGATGTGGTGGATCCAATCGGATCAATTGTTATAGGGTCATCTGTTTGTCCCTTCACACTCTAAGGCCATAGTGATCACAGAGGCTTCCCATCTATGATGGTGGTGGTGGTGGTGGTGGGGGGGCTTACATGGGAAAGACAGTCCAAGACGTGGTCCCCCGAAGAGGCCAATTTGAATATCAGTGTACTAAAGCTGAGAGCAGTGCTTTTAGCATTACAAGCTTTTCAGGATGCTCTCCTGTCAGGAATGATTGCAATTCAAACAGACAGTATGTCATTGGTTTGGTACATCAGCAAACAAGGAGGAACCAGATCGTACCCCCTGTGTTGAGAAGTGCTAAGGCTGTGGCAATAGCAGCATCTTCCATAGGTTCATAGGTTCATACTAGGCTATCTGCCCTAGGGCATTTATAAGCCTAGCCAGAGTGTGTTTGGCTTTCGCCACCCATTTTAAAATAATTTTGCTATGCCCTTTTTCGAGGTTAGTATACTGTGCCTCTGACTAACAGTGACACAGAAGTGATACCCGGGGTAAACCTACGATCTCCCTTCCACTCATCAAGATTCCTCTTGAAGAGAGTCAATGAGGGACTCTGCCTAACCTGGACTGGGATTTTATTCCAGAGTGAAGGGAGCCTCTGGGTTATGAAACTGTCCCTCCAGCATGTCCTATTTATTTCAGTGCTGAGGTTCAAGTCTCTCGAGCGCGTAGCTCGATGGGATTTGTATTTTCTGAGGTGCAGCATGTCCATTAATTCCGGGTTGGACATGGCTTTATACATCAGGCACAGATCGCCTCTGAGCAGGCGGTATGCCACTGAGTAGAGCTGGAGTTTCTTTAACCGGGCAGCATATGGCATCTGTTTGAGCCCTTTGACCCTCTTGGTGAGGTACTTTTGGGGTTTTTCCAGTTGCTGCAGGTGTCTGGTAAGGTACATTCCAAAAGGGGCATTGTACTCAATTATGGGCCTGATGAGGGATGAGTAAAGAGGCACGATGACCTCCCCTGATCTAGAAGTGAATTCCTTCATGATTAGGTGGGCTATATAAAATGTTTTTCTAACCACTTTGGCCACATGGTTGTCAAATGAGAGATTGCTATCAACTTGGGTCCCCAGGTCCCTAATTACTTCTTCTGTACTTAATGGATTACCACCTATGTGGTAATTTGTGGGCACTTTGTTTTTGCCAAAGGGGATGACTATACACTTTTTGGCATTTAACTTGAGGCCATGGCTCTGGCACCAGTTGTCTGTTTCTATGAGGCCCTTTTGGAGGATGCTTGTGTCGGCTGGAGAGTCGATTATGGTGCCCAGTTTGCAGTCATCTGCGAACTTGGTCAGCCACAGTCCTTCCGTGTTTGCCTGTAACTCCGAGAAATATATACCGAACAAGAGAGGTCCCAGGACTGAGCCTTGTGGGATGCCACTTGTAACTGGTTTGGAGTCTGACATGGCTCCAGCAATTCTAACCATGTGGGTTCTGTCCTTGAGCCAGTTTGCAACCCATCTAGTGACATAAGGATTTATATTTAAGCTGGTGAGCTTATCTATAATGCCCGAGTGGGGTATTGTATCGAAGGCTTTTGCGAGGTCCAGGTAGGCTGTGTGGACCACCTTCCCCTCGTCAGTGGCCTTGGTGACTGTTTCAAAGAAATTGACCAGGTTTAAGAGGCAGGATCTGCCCTTAACAAAGCCGGACTGGGTAGGATCCAGTGTCTGTAGGTCCCCAATATCTTTATGTATGAGGTCCATGATGAGCCTTTCCATAGCTTTGCAGACCAAGCTAGTCAGGCTTATGGGGTGATAGTTTCCAGGATTCGTTGAGGCACCATCTTTGTGGAGAGGGACCACTGTTGCTGTATGCCACTCTTTGGGTACATATCCTGTGGTAAGGCTGAGATTGAACAGTAGTTTTATGTTTGGGTTTAGCTCTTCTTGGAGTTCATGTAGGATGCAGCCCGGGACACCGTCTGGTCCCATTGATGCTGTGTTTTTTGCTTTGGAGAGGGCGGCTCTTACCTGAGCATCTGAGATGTCGGGGGGCAGCACTCTGCTGGGATAGATATTTGCCCTTTTGGTGGGAAGAAGTTTGCGCTGAACCTGTCAGCTAGGATGCTGGCAATGTCTGTGGGTTTGGTGTTTTTTTTTTGTCATTTTGGACTAATTCTGAGCATATCTGGGAATTCCAACCCAGGTTCCTAACATAACTAAAGAAAGCCTTGTGATTATCCTTAGTGTCCTGTGCAGTTTTTCTCTCGAAGCTGGACTTAGACGATTTTATGAGGGCCCGTAGTTATTGCTTATACTGATCAGAGATACCTTCCTTTGGGATTTTGCTCTATCATGTAGTAGCTTCCTCCTTCTATTGTATAGTTTGTTTATGGCTGGGGTCCACCAGACAGGACGTCTGCCTTTGGAGGATTGGGTCTTGGTTTTATTTGGGATTGCATGATCCATGCATTCCTGAAGGTGTTCATAGAATGCGTTTATAAAGGATTCTACAGTCTGGGCCGTATTTTCCACAGGCTCGAGGGCTTTGAAGGATTCCACATCGGTTTTGAGGAGTGTGAAATTTGCTTTAGAGAAGTTTTTCACTGTGGTTTTCTGGGCAGCGGGTGGGGTTGGGATGTGAATATCCAGTGAGATTAGTTTATGGTCTGATCTTACCAGTGAGGGATACACTTCTGGTCTGGAGCATAGAGTCCCCATGTTGGTAATGATCAGGTCCATTATGTTTTCCCCTCTTGTGGGAGTGGTAACAAGTTGTTCCATAGCATTTGAGTTTATAAATTCTAGGCACCTTTGGTCTAGGGTTTTTGAGCTAGAGTAATGCTCCTAGTCTATGTTTGGGTAGTTGAAGTTGCCCAATATAATGGTGTTTGGAGAGACTTTCATATTTTCCAGTGTTCTCAGGAAGGCTGAGTGGGGTTCCTGGGTTTGGGAGGGTGGTCTGTAGCAGCCTATAAACTGGAAGGCAAGCTTTACCCACTGTTAGTTGCACATGGATAGTCTCTGATGCTTCGTGCTGTGCCACCAACCTGGAGGTGTGGGTATCTTTGACGAATATTGATACTCCCCCTCCTTTTGTGGTTCGGTCCAAGTTTTGGGGCCAAAAAGCATGGTATGAGGTATGACCTGGTAGTGCCGGGGTGCTCTCGGGAGCCTTGAACCAGGTTTCTGTTACTGCACAGATATTGATGTTCTCCATGCTAAGGAGAGTTTCGACTGCGTGCATCTTGAGGTTTAGACTTCTGGCGTTGAGTTGCATTACTCTTAGTTTCATATCCCTTGTGATACCTATGGAGGTGGGTTTGTCTTTTGAGCCTTGCCTAAAAAAGGCACTATGGGGGTAGCAAGAGCCTTTGCCAATATCCGAAAGCCCAGGGGTGACAGGTGCAAGCCGTCCCTAGCGAAGCATCGTGGCTTGTCGAGCATGTCATCCCAGGCTGACAGGCATTGGATCCCCTTTGAATGACACCAATATTTAAGCCAATTTTTGAAATTGATCATCTTGTCTTCATATTGTGGCATCATTCTTGGTGAGGGTAAGATGCTACTCAAGGTCAGGGTCATACCGGCCTGGGCTACATGCTCAGAGTGCTCCTCTATGTCTCTTTTCATGTAGTCCGCGGAGGTACGTCTCAGGTCATTCACACCAGCATGGACAATGACCGAGTCATATTTGTACTTGCCTTGGAGTGACCTGAGTGCCTGTGTTATGTGGCTGATCCTAGCACCCGACAGGCAGCTCACCGTGACCTTCTCCTTGTTCAGCCTGGTGAGCGGGACATCAGTGTGCCTGACGATAGAGTCACCTATTACAAGTGTATCAGGTGTGTTGTTTAGCCTTAAGGGCTGTGACTGTTCGGCACACTGGCTTTGTGAGCTATGTGTTGCACGTGTTTTGTTTTGGGGTAGTGGTTGCTTGGGTGTCTGCTTTGGAGGTCTCTGCTGCTTAGGCAGATTTTTATTTAGAGCCTCCGAGTATGTTTTTGTGTTTGTGTTTGGTTTGCTGTCGTGGTAGGTCTATGTGAGACTGGAATTGTAGTGAGTGTGGTTTCCTTTTTTTCCTGAATGGTTACACCAGTACAGAGTTGAGAGAGCTTAGCCTCCAGTTTGGCTATATGTTTGCATCTCTCACATGTGTTGGAATTTGTTGGGAGGAGGAGAGGGTTGTCTGTGTACATGAGGCATTTGTAACATTGCCTCAAGATTCCCAGATTCACCAGCTGGACCAGAGAGGAGATTGACAACTGACCTTTGGACATGCTAGAATAGTATTGGGAATTCCTTTATAATTGAAAAAAAGGGCCAATGGGGAACAAGGTACTCAAGGGGAGTTTGTGAGGGTGTTCATAGGTAGATACTAGGCTATCTGCCCTAGGGCATTTATAAGCCTAGCCAGAGTGTATTTGGCTTCCTCCTCCCTATTAGATTAGCCTACTGTGCCTCTGTAAAGTAGGTCACAGAAGGTACCCTTTTAAGATTAGTTTACTGTGCCTCTGTCTAGCAGGGACACAGGAGAGATCCCAGGGGTGAATTTGCGATTTCCCATCCACACGTCCAAATTTCGCTTGAAGAGGGTCAGCGAGGGGCTATGTCTAACATGAATTGGGATTCTATTCCAGAGTGAGGGGAGCCTCTGGGAAATGAATCTGTCCCTCCAGCATGTCCTATTTATTTTTGTCCTGAGGTTTAGGTCCCTGGAGCGTGTAGCTCTAAGGGACTTGGATTTTTTGAGGTGGAGCATGTCCATTAATTCTGGGTTTGACATGGCTTTGTACGTCAGGCATAGATCACCTCTGAGTAGGCGGTAAGCAACTGAGTAGAGCTGGAGTTTCTTTAGTCTAGCTGCATAGGACATCTGTTTGTAGCCCATGATCCTCTTGGTGAGGTACTTTTGGGGTCTCTCCAGTTGCTGCAGGTGTCTGGTAAGGTACATCCCAAAAGGGGCATTGCATTCAGTTATGGGCCCTGATGAGTGACGAATAGAGGGGCACAATGACCTCTCTTGATCTAGATGCGAACCCTTTTGTGATAAGGCTGGCTATATAGGAGGTCTTTCTAATCAAAACAAACGATAGTTGAACCACGGACCAAGAACAGAAATGTCCACCACGGAACTGAGACACCAACCAGTAGTTATTTACAAAAAGTATAAAATCTTTTATTCCACACGAAGGTAAAACAAAATATCCACAAGCGCTTTCACCCGGATGTTCCGAGCTTTCTCAAGTTGTTCGTTTGTTGTAAAGCAACTGCTTATATAGTTGCTAAATATCAATTAAGTCACAAAGCTCACAATTAATTATACAATTGTACAAAATGAATGATACCTTAGTTGGACTCTTGTAAGTCCCTGTTAAAAATTGCAATTTAGTAAACGTTGTTGAACTTTTTACATTTTGAACCCATGTTTGCTTTTGTAAAATACTTTTTACTTGAAAAACAAATACATATCAGTGTCATTTGAAATGTGTTGATAGTGATCCACCAACTAATAAATAATAGTTGGCCCAGGTTAAATTTTAAGGCTATTTGAATTCGTTTCATTGCATGAGTGTGCACTGTGATTTGTATGAATAACCATAAAAGTAAAGGTAATAAAATACTAACAGTAAAAGTACTAACAGTAAAAATACCCCCACCCCTTCCCCATGTTCCTCATTATGAATGAATTCTATGACCACAAGAAGTTACCCTTGCCATATTAGACAATAAACATGGCTGAACATTCTTTGTAAAATTTCTTTTATGAAATTTTATTGTGACAGAGATGTTATTGTGAGTGTGTGTACCTTAAATTCATTCACAATCTGGCCCTTCTAAGTTTTAAAACTGGCTTGATACTAATTGTGTCATTTAAACCCGGCCAGTTACTAGCATCTAATCTTAACTGCCACACTAACTCTCTGTACTCGAGGGTGGACTCCCAGTCCCCCCCTCTAACCTCGTGATCTACTTGTTCTACTATCATGAATTTAAAATTGTAATTTGGACATGACAGGGAATGCTTGTATAATGCATTGGTTTCCTTATTCTTCGCTATTTCATAGAAATGCTCGTACATTCTTTTTCTAATTTCCCTTTCCGTCTTCCCAATGTAAAAACTTTTACAGAACATACATACCACCAGGTATATTACCCACTTAGAATTACATGTAAAATGTCTGGGGGATTTTATCCTCATTTTTCTTGAAGGCAAATATACCCCCGAGTCATCTAGAATTGCATAACATTGGTGACAAGCCCCGCATTTGTAAGTACCCATTTTCTTTGTTCCACCTCCATCCCTTCTTTTTCTCTCAAACATCTCCTTGAGATTTGTTCCCTTCTTTCTAATAAATTTTGGTTTGTGAGGTAAAGTGTTCTTTAATTCTTCGTGGGACATAAGTACTGGCCAGAACTTACTAATAACCCTTTCTATTTCATGAGCCTGGTCACAATGTGTGTAAATAAATTTAGGTCCACAAAATTCATTTTGTTTAGTAACAGAGCTTTGTTGTCCGTGTGCCCCTTACCCATCAACGGGTAATAAGTTGAGTTTCTTTTGTCCATTACTTCTTTGGATAATACCTGAAATAAATCCAGAGGATAACCTCTTTCTAAAAACATGTGCTGTAATGTTTGAACTTCATTCAAAAAGTCAGCCTCTGTGCTGCACATTCTGGACGCTCTAATTAGTTGTCCTTTAAGAATGCCCTTTTTCTGTGAAAAAGGGTGTGCACTCTGAAAGTGCAAAAATGAATTCGAGAATGAATCTTTTCTATGAATCTTTGATTGAAAAGTTTTGTTGACATAATCTTTGTAAAGGTCGACGTCCAAGTAGTGTAGCTCATCTGTTGCTATTGTGTGTGTAAACCTTAGAAAGGATGTAGTGCTGTTGATGTGTGTCAAAAACTCTGAAAGTGAGTCATGTGTTCCTTTCCACAGAATGCATATGTCGTCAAGAAATCTTCTGTAAAAAAGCAAGTGGCATTCCCATGGGGGTGTGAAAACGAACTCCGATTCCCATCTGTGAAGTATCACATTTGCGTAAATACTGGCACATGGTGCCCCCATCGCCACTCCTTTAAGTTGCTTGAACATTTCACCATTAAAGAACACAAAGTTGTTCTCCAATATAATGGTCAAGTTGATTAAGTTCCCACTTAAACTAGTTTCTTGGATGAAAAAGTCACTGAACCACTGTAACCCTGTTTCATGTGGTATGCTAGGGAACAAATCCTTAATATCAATCGTTACCATTAGAAGATCTGAATCGAAACTGTCACAAGGAACCCTTTTCAAGAACTCCCATGAGTCCTTGCACACATATTTCAACAAATGGATGTATTTTTTGGTTACGTAGTCTACAAATTTAGCAAGTGGTTCAGTAATACTACCACTACCAGCTACTATTGGTCTGAATGCCAATGGATCAATCCCTTTGTGTGTTTTTGGGATTCCAAATATTAGAGGAAGCTTGGGTTTAGGAACATGTAGAAAATTAAAAGATTTTTCACTAATAACACCCTGAAGCAAATAATCATTCAAAGCGTATTTAATTTTGGACCAGGATATGTTGACTTCATTTTTAGAAACTGTTGTGTATTGTTCATCATTTTGGAGCATTCGGTGGAGATGTTCCTCATAATTGCTATTGTACATAAGTACGATGCCTCCACCTTTATCCGGTTTCATCACTCTTATGTCGTCCTTTTTCAGTGTTTCTATAAAGTCCAATTCCACTTGTTTCAAGTTGTCCTTCTCTGTTCTTGTGGATGATAAAGCCCTAACCTCAGTTTCCACTAATTGTTCAAACAATTTGATCAATAAATGCATTGGGGGGTTAAATAAACTTTTCCTATCTAACCCAGAATTATTCTGTGCTTATCGTTTGAAGAGATGCTGTAAATTAAGGCTTCTAGTAAAGAGTTTTAAATCAATTAAGGTGGAAGTCAAATTACAGTTTCTATTAGGGACAAAATGTAATCCCTTAGTAAAAACATTAAAAGCAATGTCGTCAGGTATTGTCTCTGTGTAATTATAAATAGTAAACTTAGACCTGACATATAACCTACATGCCCCTTGTGAAGTGTTTAAAATTACTTCTCCTGAATTCTCATTGTTTCCCATGCTATTGCTAGTAATGTATCCTGCACTGTTACCTAGTGAACACTGGGTTCCTGTTTTATCTAAGTGTTCCAAGTGCGCGGGTGGTTTTGTCTCCACCCCATTGGTCTCCCGGGGTGTTGGTAAAAATCCTGTGTAGACCCTTTGCTCTCTTTTTGTGCTAACCTTGCACTTCTCCGAGGGGGTTCATCAGCCCAATTGTTGTTTTGTGTTTCATTTCCATCTTTGTTTGTGTGTTGGCCTTCACCCCTAAATGGTTTGTGTAAGGGGTAAGCAAGACCCTCCCTGTATTCAATAAGATCTCTCTCTAATTTGCGCAATTTCCTGTTAATAACCTTGTTACAAAACTTGTCAACATCCTCAAACACTTTATTATATTCAAGCTTAACTGTACCAAAATTTTCATCATTAATAATATTATTGTTTAGTGTGTTTAAATCATTCATTAACATATTTTGTTTGGATTCATACTCTTCAACCATTACACATAACAGTTCTAATCCTGCTCGATCAAAAATCCCACACAATTTTTGGTAGTACTGTGTCCCACTTTGAACATTATTTGGGAATTTGTACAGTCGCAAACCCTTGGGTATCCGTTTTACCTTGATACATTCTTTTAAATAATCAACCTCTAATTGGTTGTTTTTCAAGGCATATAATTTCTTTTTAAAAATGTCAAATTCATTTTCTATGATCGCTGAATTATTTGTGACCACAGTACCTTTATGGAATGAAAATTGTTGCTCTGCCCAGCTTGTAAAGCTGAAGTCCTTGTTTCGTTGCTGTCGTTTATCCATTTTTGAAGTCTTTGACTTCTCTGTAGTATCGTACCTGTCTGTTCGGTCATTCCCTTCATTATGTTTAGACCTGACGTTGCTAGCGTTGTTCAAACCACAATTTGGTGAAGGAAACACAGTATTCAAGTCGCTAGAAGTTCCAAACAACCTTTTTTCCGTTTGTGCTGCGTGCTGCTGGTTCGCTATAGGAGTGTTAGATCCTGGATTGGCTCCTTTCAAAAGCCCTGTAATCTCCGCTAATGCAGCCAGTACCCGGTTGAACTCCGCTCGAGTTACCGGTGTTTCTGAGCCGTTGCTGTTCAAAATTTCTGGTGTGTCACCAGGATTAAAGGTGTCAGCTTCCGCAGCCATGACGCACCCACAAAACCAAAACAAATGATAGTTGAACCACGGACCAAGAACAGAAATGTCCACCACGGAACTGAGACACCAACCAGTAGTTATTTACAAAAAGTATAAAATCTTTTATTCCACACGAAGGTAAAACAAAATATCCACAAGCGCTTTCACCCGGATGTTCCGAGCTTTCTCAAGTTGTTTGTTTGTTGTAAAGCAACTGCTTATATAGTTGCTAAATATCAATTAAGTCTCAAAGCTCACAATTAATTATACAATTATACAAAATGAATGATACCTTAGTTGGACTCTTGTAAGTCCCTGTTAAAAATTGCAATTTAGTAAACGTTGTTGAACTTTTTACATTTTGAACCCATGTTTGCTTTTGTAAAATACTTTTTACTTGAAAAACAAATACATATCAGTGTCATTTGAAATGTGTTGATAGTGATCCACCAACTAATAAATAATAGTTGGGCCAGGTTAAATTTTAAGGCTATTTGAATTTGTTTCATTGTATGAGTGTGCACTGTGATTTGTATGAATAACCATAAAAGTATTTTTACTGTTAGTACTTTTACTGTTAGTATTTTATTACCTTTACTTTTATGGTTATTCGTACAAATCACAGTGCACACTCATGCAATGAAACAAATTCAAATAGCCTTAAAATTTAACCTGGGCCAACTATTATTTATTAGTTGGTGGATCACTATCAACACATTTCAAATGACACTGATATGTATTTGTTTTTCAAGTAAAAAGTATTTTACAAAAGCAAACATGGGTTCAAAATGTAAAAAGTTCAACAACGTTTACTAAATTGCAATTTTTAACAGGGACTTACAAGAGTCCAACTAAGGTATCATTCATTTTGTATAATTGTATAATTAATTGTGAGCTTTGTGACTTAATTGATATTTAGCAACTATATAAGCAGTTGCTTTACAACAAACAAACAACTTGAGAAAGCTCGGAACATCCGGGTGAAAGCGCTTGTGGATATTTTGTTTTACCTTCGTGTGGAATAAAAGATTTTATACTTTTTGTAAATAACTACTGGTTGGTGTCTCAGTTCCGTGGTGGACATTTCAGGTCTTTCTAATCACTTTGGCAATGTGATTATCAAAGGAGAGATTACTGTCTACGTTGGTCCCCAAATCTCTAATTACTTCTTCCGTACTTAATGGATTACCACCTGTGTCGTAATGTGTGGGCACCTTGTTTTTCCCAAAGGGGATGACTATGCACTTTTTAGCATTTAGCCTGAGGTCGTGGCTCTGGCACCAAGCATCCGTCTCTGTGAGACCCTTTTGGAGGATGTTTGTGTCAGCTGGAGATTCGATTATGGCCCCCAATTTGCAGTCATCTGCAAACTTTGCCAGCCATAATCCCCCCGTATTAGCCTGAACCTCAGAGAAGTATATACCGAACAAGAGAGGTCCCAGAACTAAGCCCTGTGGGACGCCACTTGTAACTGATTTCGATTCGGACATGGCACCTGCGATTCTGACCATGTGGGTTCTATCTCTGAGCCAGTTTGCAACCTATCTTGTGATATAGGGGTTGATATTTAAGCTGGTAAACTTATTTATGATGCCCGAGTGGGGTATTGTGTCGAAGGTTTTTGCAAGGTCCAGGTAGGCTGTGTGGACTACCTTGCCCTCATCTATGGCTTTGGTAACTGTTTCAAAGAAATCAGCTAGGTTTAAGAGGCAAGATCTGCCCTTAACAAAGCCGAATTGGGTAGGGTCCAGTGTCTGGAGGCTCCTAATGTCTTTGTTTATGAGTTCCATGATAATACGCTCCATAGCTCTACAGTCCAGACTAGTCAGGCTTAGTTTAGTTTCCGGGGTCCGTTGTGGCACCACCTTTGTGGAGTGGGACCACTGTAGCTGTACGCCATTCTTTGGGTACATATCCTGTAGTAAGGCTAAGTTTGAACAGTGACTTAATGTGAGGGTTCAGTTCTTCTTGGAGCTCGTGTAAGACACAGCCTGGGACACCATCCGGTCCCATAGATGCTGTGTTTTTTGCTTTGGAGAGGACAGCTTTCCACCTGTGCATCTGTGATGTCAGGGAGGTTACATTCAGTTGGGATAGGTGTTTGCTCCTTTGGGGGGGAAGGGGGCGAGAAGTTTGCACTGAATCTGTCTGCCAGGATGTTGGCTATGTCTGTAGGTTCGGTATATTTTGTACCGTTTTGCAATAATTCAGAGTATATCTGGGAGATTCCGCCCATGTTCCTGACATAACTAAAGAAGGCCTTGTGATTATCTTTAGTGTCTAGGGCAATTTTTCTTTCGAAACTGGCCTTTGATGATTTTATGAGGGATCAAAGTTTCTTGCTAATACTGATCAGAGATGCCTTTTCTTTTTGGGATTTTGCTCTGTCATGTAGTAGCTTCCTCCTTTTGTTATATAGCTTATTTATGGCCGGGGTCCACCAGACCGGTCTCCTGTTTTTGGAGGAGTGAGTCTTGGTTTTATTTGGGATAGCACAATCCATGCATTCCTGCAGGTGCTCATAGAATGCATTTGTAAAGGATTCTGCGGATTGGGCTGTATTATCCTCTGGCCCAGGGGCTTTGAAGGATTCCACCTCAGTCTTGAGAAGTGCAAAGTTGGCTTTTGAGAAATTCTTTACAGTGATTTCCTTAGCTGGGGGTGGGGACGGGATATGGATGTCCAGGGAACTTTGTTTATGGTCTGATCTTACCAATGAGGGGTTTACCTCTGGTGTGGAACATAGAGTCCCCATGTTGGTGATGACCAGGTCCAATATGTTGTTCCCTCTTGTGGGAGTGGTGACCAGTTGTTCCATTGAGTTTATAAATTCAAGGAACTGTTGGGCGAGGGTGTTTGGGCTTGAGTAGTTTTCCCAGTCAATGTTTGGGTAGTTGAAGTCACCCAATAACATAGTGTTTGGAGAGACCTTCATATTCTCCAGTGTTCTCAGGAATGCCAAGTGGGGTTCCTGTAATAGGGACGGTGTTCTGTAGCAGGCTACAAACTGAAAGGCAGTTTTGCCCGCTGTTAGTTGCACATGGATGGTTTCTGATGCTTCGTGCAGTGCCACTAACCTGGAGGTGTAGGTATCTTTGATGAATATAGATACTCCCCCTCCTTTTGTGCTTCGGTCCGAGTTTTGGGGCCGAAACGCATGGTAAGAGTTATAACCTGGTAGTGCTGGGGTGTTCTCAGGAGACTTGAACCAGGTTTCTGTTACTGCACAGACATCGATTTTCTCCATACTGAGGAGAGTCTCGAGTGCGTGCATCTTGAGGTTTAGACTTCTGGCATTGAGTAGCATTACCTTTAGTTTTTTTTATCTTTGGGTTGTCTATGGAGGTGGTTTGTCCTTTGAGCCTTGCCTGAAAAAGGCACTTTGGGGGTGGCAAGAGCCTTGGCCAGTATACGAAAGCTTAAGGGTGACAGATGCAAGCTGTCCCTAGCAAAGCAACATGGCTTGTCGAGCATGTCATCCCAGGCTAACAGACACTGGATCCCCTTTGAATGACACCAATACTTTAGCTAATTGTTGAAACTGATCATTTTGTCTTTATACTGTGGCATCATTCTTGGTGAGGGCAATATGCTACTCAAGGTCAGGGTCATACCAGCCTGGGCTACATGGTCAGAGAGCTCCTCTATGTCTCTTTTCATGTAGTCCAGGGAGGTACATCTCAGGTCATTCACATCAGCATGGACAATGATGGAGTCATACTTGTACTTGCTGTGGAGTGACATGAGTGCTTGCATTATGTGGCGGATCCTGGCACCTGACAGGCAGCTTACAGTGACCTTCTCCTTGTTAAGTCTGGTGAGCGGGACGTCAGTGTGCCAGACAATAGAGTCCCCTATAACAAAGTGTATTTGGTGTGTTGTTTGGCCTTAAGGGCTGTGACTGTGAGGCACACTGATTTTGTGAGATATGTGATTTGTGGGTATTGTTGAGGGGTGGCTGGTGCTTGGATATCTGCTTAGGAGGTCTTTGCTGTTTAGGCAGATTTTTATTCAGAGCCTCCGAGTATGTTTTTGTGTGTTTATGTGTTGGGTATGCAGATGCAATAGGTCTGTGTGAGACTGGATTTGTGGGGTGGGTGGTTACCTTTTCCTCCTGACTGACTGTGCCAGTCTTGGGTTGAGAGAGCTCTGCCTCCAGTTTGGCTGTGTAACTGCATCTCTCACATGTATTAGAGTTTGTTGGAAGGAGGAGAGGGTTGTCTGTGTACATAAGGCAATTGTAACATTGCCTCAAAATTCCCAGATTCACCAGCTGGACTTGAGAGTAACCCTGAAAGTGACCCTTGGACATACCAGATTAGTATAGGGAACTGTTTTTTTACTGATCAGATTAGGGAAGGGAACTCATTTTTCACTTGATCAGGAAGGACCAATCGGGAGTCTAATACTTATGAGAAGTCAGGGAGGGTGTAGTGCTTTAGTTAGTTAGTGTTTCCTTATAAGAGCTGAGCAAGTGCAGGGCTTTAGAAAGAGAATAGAGTGATTACTTTGAGAGTTTGAACAGTTCTAAGGGAAAAAGTGAAGAGCAGACTTTGTGGAGCCTGGAATACTTTAAACTTGTTTAGGCGGCGCTGCCCGACGCTGCTCAGTGCGCAAAAAGAGAGAGAGATCAAGGAGTTTAGAATTGACCCAAAATGGCCAATAAAACTACAGCTTCTAGGTAGTAACCACTCCTCCAGGGACAGGCAGGCTGTTCAGTGTTAACCACTCCCACTCGTGAACACAGAGACTTCCCTTTAGCCCAAGCAAGCACTGGCCTTCTAGAAACTTCCAAACAGTTCAGAACAGCAAATCTGTAACTGAACTTTCTTAACTTTCAGAAAGTGGGAAAAAATTAATATTTTTTTTTTTCTTTTTGTTGTAGTTTAAAGGTAGCAGAGATACACAAGCAGCAAAATAATCACAACAGTGCAATAAATTACCCCACACTTGAGTGCTAGGCCAAAATCAGGTAAAATGCAGTTTTTAGAGAGAAAAAAAAACGATTTTAAATTAAGTGCAACACAGGAAATGCAGTAAACAGGCTCTGGATGTGTTCCAAGTACTGTTACTGTTACAGATATAAACTTTAGCAAGCCAGAAAACCAAAAAGTAGGCGGCAAAGCAGTAAAACTTAACAAAAAATCAGAAGAAAATACTTAAAATCACAAAAGTGGCTCCTTTTCTTCTCTCAGCCTTTTCTCCCCTTGGTAGGTGCTTCAGCAACAACTAGCAAGCCTGAAAAGACGCCAAAACCACGAGGCAGCCTGGTTTTAAGAGAGACAGATCAAGGAGTTTAGAATTGACCCAAAATGGCCAATAAAACTACAGCTTCTAGGTAGATGTCCTTCAAGAATGCAACTGCAGTCCTGACATATGGGTTGTCCTGCCTCAGGCAGCCCTTCGGTCGGCCAGATTCCAAAGTCTTGGTCCGGCGTCGGCTGATGTCGCCTCTTCCCCGACGTCAGAGCGGCTGGGGTATAAAAGCATCAGCCGACGCCATCTTCTTCAGTCTTTCTTGCCGCGCGGTGCCCGAAGCAGAAGCAGTTCACAAGTGTCGGTCAGCCAGCCCCTGTGTTTTCAGATACCGAAGTCATCAAAAAGCTAAGTACCCCGTTGGGGAACCTTTTCTTGCCTCAGCTGATGTCAGATAAAACTGCAAAAGTTAATAATTGCTTGTCTTGTGGTAAACAAATACCTCATAAGGACTTCCATTCTTACTGCCTTCCCTGCCTCGGCCCAGACCACGACGTCTCAGCCTGTGCTGCCTGTGCTTGCTTCAATAAGCGCACACTTAGGCGCCGGGCAGAATTTGCTGAAGACTTTTTTGGGAAAAATTACTCCTATATCATGCCGTCGGAACTAACGACAGCACATATTTCCAAAAAACGGAAGGACCGGGACCAACATTCGCGCCCCGCGACTTCCACCGACACCACGCTAAAGCCTACCGCGAGTGCATCAGTCTCTTTGGAGGCGGTAATTCAACCGCTCCAGGCCGACGACACCGCTTTACTGCACACTTCGGTACCGGAGGCTACCCCGGTGCCGGTTGTTGATTTTCCTCCTGAATCCGAAGCCCAAGATTTGCCTGACACCATACCGGTGGACAAAGTTACTCCAGCACGTGGGGCAGCTAGGCCTCCTGTGTCTATGTCCATCAAGGCCTACACACGTGCTAAGGCTGCCAGCCAGGCTAAGTCTCACCCTCATAAATCTTTTTCACAGGGTCCCACTTCTGATAAACAGATCATGACTTTAGCTGCAGATCTAATTTCTTTAATCAGGGGCTCTCAGGCTCATCCAGACAGAGGTTCTCAGCCACCTTCAGACAAAAGGCCTAGGGTTTAGCAGGCAGATACCCTTTCCTCAGATGAAGCCTCTGGTGAGTCAGGCCATTCAGATTCCCAGGAAGAATCCTTCCCGGCCTACGAGGATTCTGATGCTGATGAATCCATTCCCTCTGCCTCTCCTCCTGAGGATATTTCTTTTGAGGAAATTCTCCACTCCATGAGAGAGCATTTCCAGTGGCAGGGCCAGGATTTCTCCGACTCCAGGAAAAGGCTTCGGACTTTCCTTAAGTTACCCCAGCACAGGCCTTTAGCTATACCCCCAGTGTTAGATGTATTGGATGATGTGTACTCAGACTCCAGTACTTCTCCTGATTCTCTCCCTCCTGCTCCTGTCAAGCCAGACAGATATTACAGGGTTCCTGAAACTCATAAACATCTCTTTAAGGCCCACTCTGTTGATCTAGAAACTATTTCTCAGGGGCCCAAAGGAGTGGCCACTTCCACGGCCAAAAATCCTTTGCCCGCAGACAGGGAATCTAGGTCCCTGGAGAGGTGGGGTAAAAGTTTATACCTCAACCACCCTTGCCATGAGGGCACTTAACTGTCTTTTTCATATGTTTCAGTATCAGGATTTCTTGATGGATGATTTGCAGAAAAAGTTAGCCTGTCCTGAGCCTTTAGATAGAAAGGCCTTGCAGGATTTGGTTCATAATACCCAGCAGGTTAGCAATCATTTTCTTCAGTGTGGTTATGATGCATTGGAAGCTTCATGTAGGGCAGCTATGACAGGGGCCGTCATACGTAGACATGCTTGGTTGAAAGAACAGACATTGCCAGATCATGTTAAAGTAAAGCTTCTAGATGCACCTCTGGAAAAACACAAGCTATTTGGTGCTAATGCACAGGGTGTGTTGAAATCAATTGAGGAAAAGGCTAAATCAGTACAAACGGTCAAAGATTACCTCCAGGTTCAGCAGGAATTGGCCTTCGAAGAATTGGTCCTTTCCAGACACTGACAAGTTCCAAAGGGAAAAAACAGGCGTGCTCGAGGTAGAGGGCAATGCGGCTCCTACAGGGGCCGCCAATGGCAACCAACTAATCAGAGAAGTGGCGCAGGGACTTCTACTGTTCCACAGGGACAATCACAATGACTTGACTTTGACACCGCCGACCAAGGCTCAAAGAGAAGCACCTTTAGGTGGAAAATTATCTTTATTTTCAAAAAATTGGCACGTTTTTACAAAGGAAAAATGGATTTTGGACATAATAGACAAAGGTTACAGGTTCCACTTCCATACCTTACCAACAAGACAAGGCATGCCAAACCTGCCACAAAATCAAAGGGCAGAGGCACTCATACAAGTTTCAAAGCTGCTACAAATCAAAGCAATAGAAAAGGTTCCTCCTCAGGAACAAGGCCAGGGATTCTACTCAAGACTGTTCCTTGTTCCAAGAAAAGAAAAGCAATGGAGACCTATACTGGACTTGTCCGCTCTAAACACTTTTCTCATTGTGCCGAAATTCAAAATGCTGACGTTACAGCAACTTCTTCCCATGCTGGGCAAGGGGTCGTGGCTGGTTACTCTGGACCTCAAGGAGGCATACCTGCATGTCCCAATCAGACACAGTTGCAGAAGATACCTCAGATTTCTTGCAGGGTCAGAGCATTATCAATTCTCAGCATTGCCTTTTGGCTTATCTACTGCGCCCAGAGTATTCACGAAATGCCTGGCATCAGTAATTGCACATTGCAGACTTCAGGGGATACAAATATACCCTTACCTGGATGACTGCCTTATACAAGCGGACAGCAAGCAAGCCTTGATAAGAAACTTGGACTATGTCATTCACTTACTACAGGCTTTGGGATACACAGTCAACATTCAAAAATCAAGACTACTGCCATCCCAACAAATAATTTTTCTAGGAGCCAAACTGGACACAAACTCACAAATGGCTCTCCTCACAGAAGAAAAACAAGAACAATTACCAGATTACTTCAAAAGCCTAGCAAAGCACACCCAGATGACTGCAAGGAAAATCCTGCAGGCCCTGGGTTTCATGGCATCTTGCATTCTTCTGATTCCACTGGCAAGACTACACATGAGAAAACTACAATGGTACCTAAAAAGTTTATGGTTTCAACACAGCCACAACTTAGAAGCAATTATTCCACTCATTCCATGTCTACAAAAGGAATTTTTGTGGTGGGCACAAGCAAGCCAGCTAAACAAAGGCATGTCTTTCAACAAACCTCAAGCAAGCCAAACCATTACAACAGACGCCTCAGATCACGGATGGGGGGCACACATGGAGGGCAGATGCATTCAAGGGCAATGGGCACCCCGGGAATTGCATCTGCACATCAATCAAAAAGAGATGTTGGCAGTGATTCATGCAGTCGAGGCCTTCGGAAAATTTCTTCAGCAAGGTCATCTGCTAATAAAGACAGACAACACCACTGCTATGTGGTACATAAACAAACAGGGAGGAACCCATTCTTACCCCCTCTGCAGGCTAACAATGTCTCTTTGGGAAAAGTCCCTGAAACTGAACATACAGTTGCAATCCCAGTTTGTTCCAGGCAAGGACAATGTTCTGGCGGACAGTCTAAGCAGAAACATTATGGACCATACGAATGGATGTTGCATCCAGACATTTTTTCACAAATAACTCATGCATGGGGAAGGCCGGACATAGATCTCTTTACCTCACACCTCAATCATCATCTGAAGAAGTTCTGCTCAAGGACACACCATCCTCAAGCCTGGAGAATAGATGTTCTCTCCTTCAGCTGGAATTCTCTTACAATCTATGCATTCCCACCTCTACCATTAATGACCAAGGTGTTACTGAAGATCAAAGCAGAACAACCGAAAGGCATTTTGATAGCTCCAGACTGGCCAAGACAGCACTGGTATCCATTACTAAGGAGCATAACTCGCACCAAGCCGTGGCCCCTGCCTCAATGGCCTCTGCTTATAACTCAGCACAATTACAGGACTGTTCATCCCAACCTGCAAACATTGCAACTGACAGCTTGGAGGGTTCCATGACTTCTCCCCATATCTCTCTCTCCAAAAAAGTTCAAGAGATCTTACTGGAAGCACGCAGGCCTTCCACCAGAAAAACTTATTCAGCCAAATGGAAGAGATTCAACATCTGGAATGCCAACAAGGGTCAGGATGCATCAGTAACGAGCATCCCACAGATACTAGAATACTTGGCAGAAATGCTTCACAACGGCCTTTCATATTCTTCCATAAAAATACACGCTTCAACAATTTCAGCAAAATACAACTGTGATCCACCTGTGTTTTCACATCCTTTGCTAAGACAGTTTCTAAGAGGGATAAAGAATATCAAACCTCCAAGAAAACCACCAGTGCCTGCATGGGACCTCAACTTCGTCTTGGAAAAATTAACTCTTCCTCCTTTTGAGCCAGCAGCATCTTCAGAATTGCAATTTCTCTCCTGGAAAACAGTTTTCCTGTTGGCAATTACTTCAGCAAGAAGAGTCTCGGAGATACAGGCCCTCATGGCAGTACCACCATTTCTCATTTTCCATCAGGACAGAGTCTCTTTAAGAACCAATCCTTCATTCATGCCAAAAGTGATATCCAGGGTTTCTCTAAATCAAGCAATTCACCTGCCTACTTTCTTTCTCAATCCTCAAAATAAAGGAGAAAAGCTTCTGCACACTTTGGACATACACAGACAATTGCGCTACTACTTGGACAGAACAAAGGCCAACAGAAAGCCTGACCAACTATTTGTAGCTTACGCGGCTGGAGTACAAGGAAAGGCAATTTCCAAACAAACAATTTCAAAATGGATTGGAAACTGCATCAGATTCTGCTACTCTTTCCATGGAAAAGGTGTGCCAGCCAATATCTGGCCACACTCCACCAGAGCTACAGCCACCTCCACAGCCTTTCTAAGAGGGGTGGCTACAAAGGACATTCTAGAAGCTTCTACATGGAGCTCCGTGCATACATTTTCCAAACATTACAACCTGCCTTTATATTCCAGATCCCAAGCAGGCTTTGCTTCTGCAGTCCTGCAGGGAATTTTAGCTACACCATCCTTATCTTAGATCCTACTACCCCCAGCTTGGCTATGGTATTCAACCCATATGTCAGGACTGCAGTTGCATTCTTGAAGGACATAGTACAGTTTTGTACCTACCATAAATGTAGATGTCCGATAGATATGCAACTGCAGTCAGGTTTTCCCTCCCTCCTACCCCTCTGTAATTCTCTTTTTTGGGTCCACTCCCCCTTTTTCAAATTAGCTGGGGATATCTGTTATGGTGTATCTTTTTATTACTGTTGTGCATGTCTGGAATTTTTATCCATGCTCTAAATTTAGCCTTCCTTGGAGGGCACCTGGCATCTGGGGCAAGAAACACTGAAGAAGATGGCGTTGGCTGATGCTTTTATACCCTGGCCGCTCTGACGTTGGGGAAGAGGCGACATCAGCCGACGCCAGACCCAGACTTTGGAATCCGGCCGACTGAAGGGCTGCCTGAGGCAGGACAACCCATATGTCAGGACTGCAGTTGCATATCTATCGGACATCTACATTTATGGTAGGTACAAAACTGTACTTTACCACTCCTCCAGGGACAGGCAGGCTGTTCAGTGTTAGTGTAGTGCTTTTAATTTTTTAGTGCTGACTTAGTGAGTAAGTGACAGGTAACTTAAATGCAATGTGTTACAGGTAACTTAAATGCAAAAATGACAAACAGTAACTTTCCAACAGCTTTCTTGTAGCAAAATATATTCTGGGGATGAAAAAAGTACTAGCAAACAAGCTGAGCAGGTGCATACTGTTACCTCACGAATGGTCCCTCAACCAGAAAGTGGTGGAACAAATATTCCACAAATGGGGCCAGCCTTGCTGTGATCTCTTTGCATCTCCCCTAAACAACAAGTGCAGCAAGAATTTTG